>NC_035444.2:72413158-72713158 GCF_002127325.2 Helianthus annuus | reverse complement strand
GTATGTTCGTTCGTTTATATCATGTATCATATTTCCATCGCGGCCTCCCAGGCAGGTGTGCGAAGATATTAGGGGATATTCATCCCGAGTATTCTAGACTAGGTTTACTTGTATCGCGGCCTACCAGGCAGGTGTGCGAAGAGGTTAGCAAGTTTAGTTCGCGGCCTTCCAAAGGCAGGTGCGCGAAGAGGTTAGCAAGTTTAGTTCGCGGCCTTCCAAAGGCAGGTGTGCGAAGATCAGTTCAATAGGTGTTACTAGTCTAGTTGTATCTTGTCGTTCGATTCTATCAGCTGAGTATGTACAATAATTCAACAAATCCCATTCCCACCCGGGAACCCATGCCTTGGCTGTGTGAACTCACCTTGGTTTGCTCGGTATGCTAAAGAAATGCAAGCTCACAAATAATCAGTCACGTCCTATAGTGCACGTATACTCAATCAGTTCACGTTCGTAATGTTTCACATGTACTAGCATCGCAGTAATATCACAGAGTGTGTTTGACAGTTAATCATCATGCAGCACAAACAGATAGTCATGTGCATACAATTTCATGTTTCACATAACGGTCTTTCATAATTTATTCTAACATGGTTACTCTTTAACCTACTTAACAAGGTTAACAAACTTAACTGAAATGGCGTACCTAACAGAGATACTAAACTAACAGTGTTAATTATCCAACAGAGTCAATAACCAATAGAGTTACATAACGTTAACAGGGTTAATAACTTAACCAGGTTAATAGTCTAGCAGAGCAAATAAACTAACAGGGTTTATGAATAACGGAGTTAACAAGACTAAATAACTAACGGGTCACTGTATTCATGAAATCATATATGACAAAATCACAGGATTGGTGAAATCCCTTATCTAGTGAAATCACATTGGGCCGAAATCACTTTTGGGCCGAACTCCCTTGGGCCGAAAACCATTTGGGCCGAAAACCCTTGGTTGGCGAAAACACCTATGGGCCGAAAACACTTGGGGCACGAAATCCTCCATGGTGTTTTCGTCGGGTATGATGTGTGGCGAAAACACTCTTTGTGTTTTCGCATGGTCCTTGTTTTCGTCGACATCACAGCAACAAACATATCAGTTACACAATACCGAAATCCTGATCATCAACACAGTTTCGTAACAACAATACACGAGGATCTAGTTATGTATCAGTCTTCATTCGATCTAGTTATGTATCAGTCATCATTCAGTTTTACGAGGATCCTTATCATACAAAACAAATCAAAATCATATGCTCATCATCATTACCCACTAACTGTTGATACATGAAATCATATTACCAATTCATTGTGAAATCAAGGTCGTATAATTCACTAGATCATTCATAGGAAGGCATGGCATAATTACACAACATCATTATTCAATCATAACAGTTTAATCACGATATCAATATCATACCATCACTAACACTTCACACTAACAGTTGATTCGTGGTAACAAGTAGATAGTTCATGACGGATTAAATCAATTAATTATTACAGAGGATTACTAACCCAAATAGGATGAACACGAATATGTAAGAGTCTTCGAGGTCTCGAGACTGCCGTCGGGTACGAAGTAAAACGAGAGGGAGAATGAAAGGTGATTAGGGTTTTTGTCAGTTTCTGTTTTCATACACCGGTTATACAAAAACCTTTTAACTGAATGCTACTGGGCCGAAGCCCATGTGTTGTTTTCATTGGCCACCATCTTGACGAAAACACAAGGGTGTTTTCACCAAGAATGATTTCACAAGGGGGTTTTCAGGTGAGTGTTTTCGTGAGGTGTGTGGGTGTTCGACAAAAGTTCCATCCCTTCATTTAGTGTACTGACATTATAATCATACAAAACATATATTACACACACACTTCATGCACACCATATAATCATATAATTCACAATACGATTTAACATATTATAAACGTGTACAGCTGTGAACGAGCAAGTCGTGTAAACAAACAACCTAAACAATTAACGTGCATTAAATGCTAAAATGAAAGTCGGAAACTCGAGTTGTCACATTTTCCTCCTACTATCATTTATGTTGAAAACCCCCATGATACCAAAAAGGGGGAGAAAGGAAAGAAAGGAAAAGAAGGCTTATATCTACCACCAGATCCATTGTCTAAACCTGTGGTAGAAATTCCAAGACCAGATGGTTCTAAAAAGGTTGATGTGTCTCTCAACCTATTTGCTGAAGAAAAAGCAAATAGAAAAGAGAGAATGGAAAATAAAGGGTGCCAAAAGATTTGAAAAGGAGAAGAAAGTTTTGATGGCTAAGGAAGAACAGGGTACTTCAAACAGAAGAAAGACTACCAGAATGGTCAGCCAACCCAAAACCACACCTTCCAAAACCACTAAACCTACTCCTAAAATCCCCAAAAGTTCCACACCTCAAACCTCTAAACCAACAGATGTTGAGACACCTGTTGTATCAATAGTTGTTGATACTTCAGTAGTTTCAACAAATGTTATTTCAACCTCTGCCCTCATCATTTCACCAACCACTACTCAACCTACTGTTACACCACAAACTACATCTGCATTACAAACACCACTTGCCAAAAAGCAGAAGACAACACTTGATACATCAACAGTTGTAATGACAACAGTGGTTGAGACACCAGTTGTTTCAACAGCTGTTAGTCAGTCACCCATCACTTCAAACACCCCTTCACAAGCCATAATCCTTTCTGTTCCAAAAATTCAAACAAAAACACCTTCTCCCAAAAAGGTGTTTACAAGAAAAAGAAAGTTTCAGGTGCATGATGATGACATACCAGTACCTGATCCTATTTCATCTGCACCTTACAATGTAGTCAAACCTCAATGATTCATTCCTCCAACCTTAGCCAATCCAATCAAAGATCCAAAGGTACTTGAAGGAAATGATCCTGCTGATGTTATACCAGTAGCAGCCAGTTATCCACTAGAATTGCATCCAGTAAAGAATGAAATGAAACAATTCTACACAGTGGATGACCCTTCAAAAAGAAAATTCCCCTCTCTTGTTGGTTTTAGAGATCCAAACAACATGGATGAGTATTTAAAGCTCAAAGCCAGACAAGCTGAATTGCGAGCTAGACTTGAATGTAAAGGGGAAAGTGACAATGCCATCTCAAATTGAATGCAGTTTTTGCTCACCAAAGTCAAAAAATTGGAAGATTATGCAAAAGATTTGAGCAAAGAAATGTCCAACCTACCACCAGAAGCTAACCTGCAAAAGGAGATAAGAAAAGACCTCCTTGAATTGATCATGAGGGAAAAGTTCTATCCAGCCAAGGTTGAGCAGTTCAATGACTGGCCACTCATTGCTCTGAAACATGAAGCAAACAGCATTGAAAGAATTAAAAATGATCCAGGTATGAAAAGATCAGCACCAAACTGGAGCAAATACAAAAAGGCAATTGCTGATCTTACCTTGGAGTACAAAAGAAAGAAGCAACAGTTGGTTGCAGCAAAGGTTGGTACAGCCAAAGCCATAGCAAAATGGTCAAGGCAATACACTGATATGGCATATGAGAGGCTGGAAAGAAGGAGAGAGACAGATCCTAGCCTTCCAAAGAAGCCAACATACAGAGATAAAAAGGCTGATGATTCACAACAACAGGACCTTTCTTTGAAAACACTGTTCACATCATCTAACACCTCCATCATTGCCTTAAATCAAAGAAAAAGGAAAAAAAAAACAGATGGAAGAAGAAGAGAAGGAACAAGTGGATTATATTATGAAGATTGTCCTTCAAGATATGATTGTAGAAAATCCTGATTCAACAAAACTTCAAAACCTTGATAAAGGTCATAAGCAGGCCTCCTTCACCAAACTCATCAAAAATAAAGACTCTCCCAAGAAACCCACTGAACTCAAAAATACTAAAGTGGAAGTCTGATCAAAAGTCCCATGTATTGACTCTGATCAAGTCCAGTGGAGAAGTTAAGCATATATCAAGGGAAAATGCATTAGGCCTGAGTGTAGAAGATTTACAAGATCTCCTTGAGCTTCAACTATGTAGGGATGAGGATGATGAAGATTCCATGAACTTTGAATTACAATTCAAAGGACAAGTTAGGGAATTCTTAATGAGGCAATAAAGATCCTGAATAATGAAGTGTTTTGGCATCATCTGTTCCAGGGGGAGATTGTTGGGATTGGACCCTACAAAGGAACAGTTGATAAAGCCAAAATTGGTTCAAGAACAAGAACAGTGGATCTTTAATAAGTAGTGTTTGTACATATCTTTCCCCTTGACAGTGGCCCTAACATCTGATATCTCAAAGTACTGCTTTTCACAACTGCTGCTGATTTAAAGACTGATGAAGTTAAAGTACTAAAGCTCAATCTACTAATGTGATTCAAGTACTGCTGAAGACCAAAGCACTGCTGAAGCTACAACAGTGGAATGAAGAATCAGTGTTTTACTTATGCTTTGTTTATGTAATCAGTAGTTTGTAATCAGTGGTTGTATAGGTCAGTGGTTGTACTTTATTAGCAGTTTGTGTTTTATATATAGATGATATCATGCTTCTTTTTGCTAATAGTAACTGCAATTAGTTGAAACTTGGTTTATTAATCGCAAATGTGAAATTCTTCTGCATTTATAGGTTTATGAATTCAGAATAATGGATGGATATATATGATTGTATTTGGCAGATGTTTGGCCTTCTATATCAGATGTTTGGACTTAAACAGATGTTTGACCTTAAACAGATGTTTGGCTATAAACAGATGTTTGGCCTTAAACTGATGTTTTGGTCAACATCTGTTTGAATTTTGGTCAACATTTCATTTAGTATTCAATAGAAATTTGAATAACTCAACATCTGTTTAAGTCGTTGTTTTGTTTTCTTGAATTCTATGTAATTTTGTAAAGAAGTACAAGAACAAATATTTTTAAAAAATCTCAAATCACCTGATCATGTAAGTGCATTGAAGTAAAAGTGGAAATGATGTTATTCATGTGGTCCTGTTGTGCTTTTGTTTGACGTTTAATATGGGTTCATGATCTAATCCGGTGAAGTGTAGACATTGTTGTTGAATCCAATGAGATGCTTAATGTAATGAGGTCGTATTAATAACAAATATAATTAATATAACTAAGTTTCCCTAGCCCGGGAAGCAATCCCGGGTAATAACCTAGTATATATATAGGTAGAGGATCCTGTAAAAAAACCAAAAGTGTGAGAAGGGTAAGAAAGAATATCAGCCATTAGATCTTTCCCTATCCATTTTATTAGATCGAGGATATAATGGTAATTGTGCTAATAATTCTAATTATGGATTAATTAATGTAACCGAATTTAGGTAGTTATTTTAGGATTAAATAAATGTAACCGAATTTAGGTAGTTATTTTAGGAATTCGAATTTTGAATTTCAATCTGACTAGTTTTCTGATGAATATGGTTTTTGCCTCTTTGATGTTACAGTGTATGGTGTTTTTTGCATGGGTGATTTTCGTTTAGTATACGAGTTTATTTAATGACACCATGTGTAACCCTTCCATGGTGTTTTTATATGTATATGGTGTTTTGATGTATACTATTGAAGTTGAAGGGTGTTTTTTATACCAATTGTTTCTTTTCTACAGTTTGATTAGTGGCGTATGGTGTTATGTTGTAGATATTATGTTGTAGTGTCTTTTTTTTGCACATCGTTAGTTTTGAATGGTGTTTTCTGCATTAGTTTTATATTTCCATATGGTGTTTTACTGTAAAACACAACGCCTTGAATCACAATACAATGAAAACACCGTTGTATGAACATAGAAAAAACACCATAGACTAAAACATTCAATCAAAACATAATTTTTTTCTCTACATAAGTATAACAATATGGTACTCATATTAAAGATAAAAAAACACTTGTTATTATGGTGTGGTTTAAAAAAAAGAGTTACTTATAAAAAGTTATTGACGTTTAAAAAAGAAGGGGGAAACTTGCTTGTGGATTGCATGTGACTTTCTAAATTTAAAAATGTTAATGTTACCTTTATACCCTTAATCTAGAAAATTAATTATTTTAATTGTTACACTATTTACAAGATTGTCATCAAGATCTCAACCATTAGATTAAAGATCTAATGGTTTAGATTCTTTCTTACCCTTCTCACAAAAAACACCTTTTTACAATAATCTCACCCTATTGGGGAAGGATCCACTAAAAAGTGGATTTTGCCTAAGTAGCCTAAGAAGGATTGTGATGATGACATGTGACACTCCTAATAAGTAGGAAGGAAGGGCATTTTGGTCCTTATAAATATGAGTGAAAATGATATGTGGCACCTCTTTTGTTTTTTTAAGAATACAACAAAAAAATCTAGCACAAAAAATCTAGCACAAAAAATATAGCACAAAAAAATCTAGTACAAAAAAATCTAGTACAAAAAATATAGCACGAAAAAAATTCAGCAAAAAAATGTAGTACAAAAAAATCTAGCACAAAAAATGAGAAAAAAATTAAGACAAAAAAATCCAGCACAAAAAATTTAGCACAAAAATATAGTACAAAAATCCAGCACAAAAAATGTTATACAACATAGAAATACAACACATTTTAGTGGGTTTTTTTAGTCTTCATATTTTATATAGCAATATGGTACTCAAATTAAAGATAAAAAGACACTCGATTTTACGGTGAAATTTTTATGAAAAAATATTGTCGTACAAAAAAGTTAGTTATGAACGTTTAAAAAATGAGGGTGGAATATGCATGTGTCTTGCATGTGGAGAGAGAAAGCCCATAAATAGGATTTTCCCAAGATACCCTTACACTCATCCTTTCTCCTACACTTTCATCTTAACCATTGATTTGAAAAATGAATGGTTAAGATTCCTTCTCATCCTACTTAGACCATGGGGAGTGGTGGGGCTTGGGTTGGGGCTTGGGTTGGGCATTTGATGACACGTGTATCTTGAATATTCCCAACCCAAAGCCAAGTTTTAAAGGGGTATGGTTGGGGCTTGGGTTGGGCGTGGCTGGGCGGGTGGCTATGCCACATCAACAATTATTTTTAATATATATTTATATTTATAATTATATAAAAAATAAACATACATATTAAAAAAAGGGAAATTGGCCTGTAATAAACCCACCTAGACCTCATTGGCCATTAATAATCCAACCTCAGAATATTCCCCCCACCAGTCCCACCTTTCACCTATTTTTCCTACAATGGTCCCCCGTTAAAAAATCTTAACGGAGTTAAGTTTTTTTTCCAAATTACAAACAAATTTTTTAGGGCTTTTGATTAGAACGACAATACGAGTCCATTGATGTAAAACTTGCCTTGAAACGGTGCTCCAAACAATGAAAACGACACTTCAATTCAGGTGTTTAAATTTCCAATTAACCAAAATCAAGTTACTTGGGGCACCATTTCGAAGTAAGTTTTACATCAATGGACTCGTATCATCATTCTTATCAAAAGCCCTAAAAAATCCGTTTTTAATTTGGAAAAAAGCTTAACTCCGTTAAGTTTTTTTAACAGGGGACCATTGTAGGAAAAATAGGTGAAAGGTGGGACTGGTATGGGGAATATTCTAAGGTGGGATTATTAATGGCCAATAAGGTATAGGTGGGATTATTACAGGCCAATTCCCCTAAAAAAAAATACATAAACATACATAATAATTATCAAAATAAAAGACAGTCATTCTTCGTCGTCTTCGTCGGTTTCGAACCCAGGAATCGTTGAAACGTGTTCCACCAAATCAGCTCGAAGGTTCTGATGTATATCCCTTGACTTTATTAAAAATTCATTTGCCGCTTTATCTTCGTCTGTTATGTTACCTGGTTGGGGGTCATCGTCATCATAGTAGGTAACGACCGCTCTACCTTCATCCTCCAAAATCATGTTGTGAAGAATGATACATGTGTACATCACGTTTCCAATCTGATCCTTGTCCCATAGTCGACAAGGAATTGCCAATATTCGCCATCTTTTCTTCAAAACACTGAATGCTCGCTCGACGTCTTTACGTGCAGCCATCAGGACCCTGTTAAACTTTAATCTCTTTGGATCTGTGGTACCGTGTTTTGTGAACGATTTTACAAAACCCCCCACTCTGGGTAAATCCCATCAACTAGGTAGTACCCGTACACGTACTCAACCCCGTTTACAAAGAAACTTCTTTTGGGTCCTATACCATTTACCCGATCATTGAAAAGAGGCGAGTGGTTTATGATGGTAATATCATTATGTGAACCTGGCATACCGAAGAACGCATGCCATATCCAAAGATCTTGGGACGCAACTGCTTCAAGCATGATGGCTGGCACCCCGTGAAATCCACTAGCGTGAGCACCTTGCCATTGGGTAGGACAAAGTTCCTAGGGCCATTTCATACAATCTAAACTACCTATCATCCCGGGTAGCCCATGATAATCAGCGTGATGTTCCAATATTTGTTGCATGTCACTGAAGTAGGGCTTTCTCAAATATCTTTTCTTATAAAGTTCTAGAATACACGAACAAAAGTTGTGAAGAGTTTCTCTAGCTACACGTGCAGACATTTTTAAATAGTCATCCATAATGTCCGAACTATCGCCGTATGCTAACTGCCTAAGTGCGGCCGTAACCTTTTGCCACGTACTAAATCCTAATTGCTCGGTTACATCGGGTTTTTGTTGGAAATAATCATATTTCTCCTCAAGATCTCTAGATATTCTTAAAAATAAGTTTCTACTCATACGAAAACGACGTCTAAACATTTTTTCATCATACTTAGGTTCCGCTGAGAAGTAATCGCTTACCAACAAATCGTTAGCGGTGTGCCGTTCACGAGCGATGTACCTCCTCCTCCGTTTAGGTTGTTGAGTCTCTTCCTCATCGTCTTCGTCTTCCACGATAGCTTTCACCACCGCCGCGATCGTTTGTCGTCAGATGATGATGACGATTCACTATAACTTGAAGAACTCATGGTAAATTGAGTTTTATGTGTTTGATATTGTGTGAGAAAAATTTTAAATGTGGTAAGTATATATAAAGGAAAAAATATTTAAAAAAAAAAACTAGCCCCAACGGCTAGCCCAACGGCTAGCCAATGGCTACTTTGAATGGGCCACTCAGCAACAGCCATGTCACCTTGCTCCCCCGCCCCACGCCCGACTTGAAACCCAAGCCCGAAGGGCCACGCCCCAAACCCAAGCCCACCCGGGGTGGTGACTTGGGCGTTTTACCCCAACCCACGCCGAAGCTCCCGCCCCATACCCCACGGCCTTAGGCAAAATAAACTTTTTATTTGATCTTACCCCATATTATATATATGTATATATATATATATATATATATATATATATATATATATATATATATACATGGTAGGGTTCTAGAGTGAACAACCTCCCAAGAGTGAACTGTGTGAATTAATCTGGCCCATTGATTTCCTTTTAGTTGTTAGGGTAGGATTGTAATTATATAAAAAATTAGATTTAAATCATTATTTTAATAACTGAATTAAGTTACATCTTTCTTATTTTAAATTCATTGTCCACAATATCTTTTATTTTTTAAGAAGATAATTATCAAAACAAACAACAAATCACCAGATTTCAATTTCAATTTTTAAGGTCAACAGTAACTTTCAGATTTCATCACCAGAATTCAAATTTTGATTTTTAAGATCCACGTAACCTTCATATTTCAACGGTATACACATATGTACTTGGATATGAATAGAACAGTACACATGTGTACTTAGCATCGTACATATGTGTAATTAGCTACATAATACATACATAGAAACAAATACCTGTAAAACTATTTTATATTTAACAAATTACAAGTTCCATAATGTTTTCCAAACCAAGCAAAAAAACATACAATTACAAGTTCCAGTTTCGTAAAATCAATAAACCCAACATAATCCGAAAAACAAAAAAAACATAGTCTTTTACAACTATTCGCCACGTTGTATGCCGAATCATCCTTATCGGCCAAAGCAAACAAACATACCATTACAAGTTCTAGCATACTTCTTCCTTAACCGGGTCACAATATAAATTAACCGGGTCACATTCGCCAAGCTCATATATGAATCATCCTTATCGACCTTCCATCTCCACTTTTCTCGTTAGCGACATCTCCTATAATAGTACAAAAAATTCAGCAACTAATACTTTGCATAATTCACAAGTCTACATCAACAACTTTACACATTCAATACACAAAAAATTCTGAGATATCACAAAAACATACGCTATACACATGTGTACATTGCATTAAAAACAGAGCAAAATCGGAATACACATGTGTACACCCGCCTTAAAACAGAGCATAATAAACAAAAAACACACTGTACATATGTGTACAACCCAGTCTACAATGTTCATCACATTTTCCCAAAAAAAAACAATACTAATAATCGGAATACACATGTGTACACCCGCTTCAAACAGAGCATAATAAACATAAAACACCCATGTACATATGTGTACAACCCAGTGTACAATCTTCATCACATTTTCCCCAAAAAACAATACCAATAATCGGAATACACATGTGTACAATGGTATAAAAAAAGAAACTAAACCCTAACCCACTATTGATAACGACAACAATCAGATGCCGGTCAAACCCCATCATACAGTACATAACAGAAAACCAAAGAACACAAGATTTTTATGTAACAAACACTGTCAGCAACTGTAAAACATTAATAGATTCACAAGCTTTAAATATCTTGTTGATATGTAAATATCTAAAATAGATTATATGTCAAAGTCAACTCTTACAGTACATAACAGAAATAGACTTTAGTACTTTAGTATCCTGATTACTGCAAAATAACATCTAATAGATTCACACCACAAGATTTGAACAAAAAACTAAAGAACACAATCAACACATAGTAACCAGCAAGCAAACTGCACATCTATCAAATCAGCAACCAAAACTCGTAACAGACTAACTCATAACCTACAAATCTAAACACAATTACTTACTCTCTTAAACAAAACATATACTAACCAGCAAGCAGGCTAAACATCTATCAAATCAACAACCAAAACTCATAATAAACTAATTCATAACCTACAAATCTAAACACAATCACTTATTCGCTCAAACAAAACATCATACAGCCAACGATTCGATCAAACAAGCATCCGATCTGATACCGATCGAATAACAACTAATAAAACACATAACAGTAACATAATAAAGATTAAATTCGCTATAGAGCATCAAAATACACAAATTAAACAACAGAAATCAACGATTACAATCAAGATCTAACATATATTGAATGAAACTGAAAATAATAAGAGGCGATTAGAAGAGTTTACCTACAAAAACGAGAGAAAACGGCTACGAAGAGCTCTCAGTGGTTTAGCTTTTGTGAGAACCAAGAGGTATAAATTGAGCGGCGGATATGCTCCTCTGAAACCCTAATATATTTAGATATTTTGTTTGCCGAATATTCGGCCTTCAATGAGAACACGACATAAGATATAGAAAACCGACGAACCCCATCGGACCACCGTTGAAGCCGGTCACCCCCCCCCCCATAAATCATCGTCCCTGATTTTGCAAAGAGAGAGATGATTGTGGTGATTTGTGTGATTAGATTTTAATATAGTGGAAACAATTTAGGTTTCCTGTTTTAATTCTTTTTATTGTGTAATTACACATATACCCTTTTTGTATTTAATTAAATGGAAAAAATTAACCAAATAATTACCATCATGCCACTCATTTAAATCTCAAGATCATAAAAATCAAGGGCCCAGATCAGTTCACACAGTTCACTTTGAAGAAGTTGTTCACAACACCTCTCCATTTTTTGGTGTTTAACAAATACATGGCGTTTTATTGTTTTTTTAGATCAGGAGCATAATAAATATTTTGGCGTTTATAGCGTCCCAAAATTCAATAAAATCATTTAGTAATTATAACTTATTTTTTTCCATGGCGTTTCCTAAATTCATTAGGCGTTTTTGTAGATTTCAACAGTTCATATAGGTTATCAAGGTAAATTTCTTGGCGTTCATGGCATTTTTAAATTCATTAGAGGTTTAAAAGAGTACAACCAAGACGTAATCAAACAAAAATTGATAGTCTTCTGTGGATGGTATTACGTCTGATATGTAATTATCTCTTTGTTCATCACTCTCCTCAGACTCATCATCATCATCATCTTGTTCATTGGCGTATAGCGCCATAATCTCGTCTCTTCTTTGTTCCATCCTATACTTGAATGTATTCACAAAACTGTATCTAGCATTGTTCGAAGGTGCTAAATCACAGAGCTATTCGATAAGATGTAGTCTATCTATGTTCAGCACTTCGTCCATTGTCAATGAATAATTCCTGCCGTGTTGAAAGCTCACCCTCACCGTTCTTGCTTGTTCATCCAGAATCCAACTGGTAACTTTTGGTAGATTAGTATCTTCAACATCATCATCATCATTTTCTAGAAATTTTCTTTTTAATATTCGTATTACCGTTCGATTCCTCTCACAATCGTAGGCCATTGGGAACCTAAGGGCTAGAATATCCCTCTGAACGTATTCATCCATACTAAGTATGGCCTTGATTGTTTTGACTTTCACCCTTTTCCTGTCAGAGAACTTTATGACGAAACGTCCCTCTGAGCTCTCAAACCTTCATGCAACAAACTGCGCCATTTTTTAAAATTGTATGGCGTTTTAGACAAGGGGTGGCGTTTTTAGTGAATGTGTGGAGTGTGAAGCTTTTTTGTTTAGCTGTTGTACTTATATAATGAGTTTTTTTTGGCGCCAGGTAGATATTTGTTTTTGGCGGTAAAAAGCATCAGTAATTTTTTTGATGTGTATTTTTTTTGTATTAATTATTGTGCCATGTAGGATGCAGGCCTATAATGTGACAGACAATTATGGCGTTTTGAAAAGATAAATAAATTTAATTTCCCATGTAGTTTCTTTTAATATAATAAATGTTTATCAATAATGTTTCCGTCTCTTCATTTTACTGTTTGCAGTTACTGTTTTGTTCAGTTTCATCTGTTAAGGCTATAAAACTTCCCAACTTTTTCAGGGTTTGGCGTTTTGTTTTTTTATCGCATTTAGATAAAGGTGGCACGTTGTTTTATACATTGTTTTAGTGGCGTTTAGTCAACTAGTGTTGCTTTTAATAGTACATTGTTTGGCATTTTTTTGGCATTTTATATAGCAACAACGTGCTTTGCTAGCATCCGTTCTCACAATTTTCATACTATTAGGCGTTTTGGTGTTTGTAGTTTTTGGCGTTTGATAATCAATTTTTTTATTAGTAGAGAATTAGATAATAAACAACAGAGAATTAGATAACAAACAATAAAAAATGAAAAAAAAAAATAAAAATAAAAATGCTAATCTAATCTCTCATCCAAATCTTCACTATCATCAGCCTCTTCTTCTTGAATTTCTTTTGGCGTTTTAAAGCTTTTTGAATACCTTAGCTACTTGCCAATTTTCCCACATAATGTCCGTATTTAGAAGAAGCTTATTTAGTGGCATCCTGTATTTTGGTGTGATATATTCTTGTTTGGTGACATGTTGAAGATCAACACCTGCTTGAATGCTATTATAATAATGGAGTCCAAAATAGCATTTTACATTGGTATTGATCCTTTCATGCCATCAATATATACATCAAGAACAAAGCTTACATGATGACATATTAGTGTCATCAGTCTCTTTTTCTTGAATATTTGTCTATCTCATTCAGTAAAAGCTTATAGAGATACCCACCTCAGAGAAGAATCCATTCAATGAAACTTCATGCAGAACAAATCTAGATATAGAAGAAACGAGCTTTGCCATCTGTGGTTTTCTTATAGGATGTTTTTGGCGTGTAGTTTAGGTGGTGTTTGTTTTTTGGGTGTGATCAATTGATTGTGCAGAGACGTCTCTTTTATAGGATGTTTTTGGCACGTAGTTTAGGCGGAATTTTATTATAATAAATGATATTAATAAAGTAACCGTCTTTTCAGTTACTGTGTGTATTTTACTGTTTTGTTCAGCTTTTATGAGTTTAGGGTGATAGACGTCCCATCTTACAAGTTTGGTTTTTTTTAATGGCGTTACGTAGTTTTTGGCGTTTTGTATTTTTAATGTGGTTTAGATAAAGATGACACTTTGTTCGATTCTCTTGTACCTTGTTTTATACTTTTTTTTTGTGTTTTTAATAATACTTGTCCATAGTAATTTTATTATAGTTTGGGAGTTTTGGGCGTTTTATGGCATGATAGCATTTCACAAGCATTCTGCCTGGGTGGCATTTTATTATTATTATTATTATTGAGAAATTTTGTATTTGTTCTTCGCTGAAAAATACATAACAAACAACTAAAAAAAATTAAAAAATAATAGAAACAATTCATCTTCCAAATCTTCACTGTCACCGGTATCATTCTTCTTTGAAACATCTTCATTGGCGGTTTGACTTTGGTATGCTTCATTTTGTTTTTTTGTTCTTGAAGTAGCTTTTTTGTGGCCGTTTGGAAGCACAAAATGACATGAGTTTTTTTGTTTGAAGTTCATCTTTATCTTCATCTTTATCTTCAACCCACTCATCAGTGTCATCCGTCTCTTTATGCCATTCAAATATTCATCAAGAACAAAGTACAAAAAATGACATAAGTCTGACATCAGCATCTTTTTCTTGAAGATTTGTCCATCTCATACAGCAAAATGTTATTGAGTTACACCCCTCAGCTAAGAATGCATTTTGCGAAACTTTGGGTAGAACAATATTGAATATACAAGAAACGATGTTTGCCATTTTTGTCGTTTTACTGAGAAAATAGTGTATCTAAAAGAAATGTCGATTGGAATCTTTGATGTTTGGGTTTTTTGGCGTTTTCTAAGATGATTGGTATATAGTAAAATATGACGTTTTTGAGTTTGGTGTGTTTGATGTTTGGGTTTTTTGGCGTTTCTAAGATGAGTGGTATATAGTAGTAAATATGGATTTTGGGTTCGGTGTGTTTAATGAAGGTCTGAGATGTTGTTTATATAGGATGTTTTTGGCGTGTAATGGCGTTTTATTCATGAGTTTGGCGTTTTGGGTAGAGAAGTCTAAATACCCTTTTACCCTTAAGAAAACGCGTCCACTTAATAGAATTGGTGTTATTTACGAAAACGCCACCGCGCCAATCTAGTCCATAGATTGTTTTGATCGGACGATCCATAACCGTTCTCACTGATCTCACACTTTTCACCATTTTCTCTAAATCCTGACCCTATATATATGGGATAGATCCTGAGAAAACTAGTTTACATGAAAAAACCAAAAACTAACTAAAAAAGCCAAAAAAACATACCAATTTTTTTTTTACAATTTTATTATTGAATTTCTCAGGTTTTTACGTATAAAAATAATTTTCAAAAAAAAATAATAATTTTTTTTTTTTGTACTGCACATGTGCAATAATACGGAAAGCCTAAACCACTTAACCCACCCCCACCGACACCCCTCAAAAACCTAAACCCCCCACCCCCCAAAAACCTAAATTCACCCTCCCACCAAAAGCCTAAATCCCCCCACCCCCCAATAACCTAAACCCCCACCCCCTCCTGAAAACCTAAAACTAAACCTTAAACATAAATCCGAAAAAAACCCAACCCCCCCCCACCCCCACCCCCAAAAACCTAAACCCCCTCCCCCCCACCCAAAAACCTAATCCTAAAACTCTAAAAAACCTAACCCTAAAAGCTAAACTAAACTCAAAAGCTAATTTTAAGCATGTAATGCACATGTGTAGTACACATATAATGCAGATGTGCAGTACCAGTTTTTTTTAGTTTTTTATATATAAAAAATAGCGATTTTTTATAAAAAAAATTGTAAAAAAAGGTATGTTTTTTAGGCTTTTTTATTTAGTTTTTTTAGTTTTCTCATTTATATGTAGTTTTCTCATGACCCTCTCCCTATATATAGGTAGGGATAATGTACATTAATTCAGAAGTGTGAGAAGTGTATTATAACACTATATATAACACTATATAAACACCGTATAACACTATGTAACACCATATAACACCATATAACACTATGTAACACTATATAACACTATACATCTATCATAGGCATGCTATCAGACAAATTATAGTGTTATATTTGTTATATAGTGTTATATAGTATTATATAGTGTTATATGGTGTTATATGGTTTCGGTGTTTATATGGTGTTATATAGTGTTATATATAGAAGAATCCGTTAAAAAAACAACCTTTATTGCGAGAACCGTGAGAACCAATGTGAACACAACCAAAAATACCTAAAAAATCTAAAAAAACTGATGTGCGTGTGGTGGTATATATTTTTATGTATCTTTTTTAGCCCTTTTTACACTTTAGTCAAGTTTTAAATTTATAAAACACGATATTTTACTAACACCAAACACACATATGGGCAAGTGCACCCATCATGAGCGTAGTATAGTGTTGGTAAGATACCGAGGTCGTCCAAGGACACAAGAGCTTTTAGTACCGGTTTATCCTCAACGTCTAATCAAATCAAAATTAAAAAAAAAGGTTTTAAACTAGAAAATAAAAACTAAAAATGCTGAAAAATAAAAATAAAAACAGCTAGACAAGATGAATCACTTGGATCCAACTCGCCTTTAGTGTAACCTTTGATTATTTCCGCACTTTTGCACTTTTTAAGAGATTATCTTAGTTATAGTAGTAGGCCCCTCTTTTGAAGGTGACGTTACCCTCAACCCAGTAGTTTGAGTCAGCAAGGATACAATCCTAAAGGGTTGGATTATTGAAAGATAATTAATTAAGTTATTAATGCATAATGTGGTAGGCCCCTCTTTTGAAGGTGACGTTACCCTCGGCTAAGTAGTTTGAGTCAGCAGGGATACAATCCTAAATAGCCGGGTTAAAGTTTTAATAGTAGTTTACATATGAGGGGGTCAAGGAGTTCGGACCCCCGCCATCCAATACCAGTGGGTATTGAAGGAGGTCCTACTAAACTTGACCCAGGTCCTTGCAGGATCTATACACTGAACAAGGCAAAACTCTTACCAAAACATTCCCTTAACCCCCGACCAGGTAGCCAACATATCTCCATATAGACCGTGGAGATATGAATGGTGAAAATCTTTTATTTTATATAGACACTAAAATAATGCCAAGACACCACGGACAAATGAAAAGGAAGATTCACCTTCAACATAAGAAGCTAGTTATTAAAGTCATTAATACATAACCAATTAAAAAGTGCGAAAAGATTAAAAATAAAAACTATTACACTAAATGCTTGTCTTCACCAAGTGATGTAAGAGACTTAGGCAAACATGGCCTTTGATTTTCAAGAACTCTTACGATCAATCTTGGATCCCGAGACTACTACACATACTCTATGATAGATGATGGATGATGGTGGTGGATGTGGGTTGTGATGGTGGTGGTGGGTGGGTGTAGTGTGAGAGAGGTGGTTTGCCAAGGGATGAGTTGCAAGTGAACCAAGCACCCCTATTTATAGCCTGCACAGAAGCCCGGGCATGGCCCCGTGTCCACCCATCTTCTCTTTCTTCATTAATTACAGTTTGTCTGCATTAGTTGACCACGCCCCCGTGTCCGCTGGGCACGACCCCGTGTGTAGAAGTGTATCTGTACTATCAACACTTGCCTAGATTCTACGAATCTTAGCGTTGACCACGGCCCCGTGTCCGCTGGGCACGCCCCCATGGTGGGTGATAGAAGCTTCTGCAACTGTCTTTTCTGCAGACACTTGGGCACGCCCCCGTGCTCACGGAGCACGGGGCGTGTTCAGCCTTCTGTTCTCTTGTTCTTGTTTGGGGAGATGCTGTCGAGGGGTCGGGCATGCCACGTTTATTCCTTTTCTTGTATTATTGTTAGATTTGGCTGCATTTTTGCTTATTTTGTCCATTTAAGCTCTTTTATTCCTGAAAATACAAAAGGAAGACAAAAACATACTTTTTCCAACATTAGTACTAAAAAAGGGGTTAGTTTTATGCCACATTTGATGTAATTTATATGTTGCATTTTGCACACAGCAAAAAGACATAATTTTTTATATATTTTTTTAATCAAAAAATCGCTACATTTCATTATTAAAAAAGCTTTAAAAAAATTAAAGAATTAAAAAAATTGGCTACTAAAAGTAGCGATTTTTCCATAAAAAATATTAAAAAAAAATAATCTGTGTGTTTTTTTAGCTTTTTTTAGGTTTTTTGGGGGGTTTTAGGTTTTTGGGGGGTGGGAGGGGGTTAGTTTTTTTAGGTTTTTGGAGGGTTTTAGTTTTTAGCGTTTAGCTTGGGGGGGGGGGGTAGGTTTTTCTAGATTTTTTGTGGTGTAGTGGGTTTATTTTGTTGTGTTCACATTGGCTCTCGCGGTTCTCGCATGAACCCTACCATATATATATATATATATATATATATATATATATATATATTAAAAAAGAATACATATATCACACTTGTAAGAGGCAATAGAAATAGGGCTGTAAACGAGCCGAGCCGAGCTCGACCCAGTGCGAGCTCGGCTCGAACTCAATTCGAGCTGGCTTGGCTTGAACTCGAATTTCAAATCGAGCTGAGATTTTGTAACACCCCTAAATAATTAAACTATATATGTTTGTGTACTGTGTAAGTTATAAAATTTTAGAAAAACAATGAGCATAGAAACTAGGAATAATAAACCTAGTTACTATATCAATAGAAAAGATGGGGAAATTAAAGTGTTTTAACCCTTTTTATAAAACTTAGAAATTTGAGGGGCCAAAGGTGCTAATTTTGAAAGATGTTTGCTTAAACTTGGATAAACATCAGAACATACACACGTTGTGTGTGTCCTGATCGATTGAAACCCCAGGAATGAACTAGACTTCTTTCAAACCCTAAATTCTACAAATTTCCCTCAAAAATCAAAGGAGAATTCAATCAAGAATCAATCTTAAGCTAGTATCTTGATCACTAACACTAGGAGATCAAAAGGTATGCTTAATTTTGTTATATGAAGATGTTTTTATGATTCTTGAATTCTTGTAACAGAAATTTTTGGTGAATTGATGAAGGTTATGGTTAAATTATGATGAATTCAAGTCTAGGAACTAATCTTAGACAATAAAATTGATCAATTCATGACATAACTTATGAGTTTCAATGTTTATCACATAAGGATATATGGGATTTGTGAAGAATACATATAGTCTTGTGATATTAGATGTTAGTTGATTGCTTATGATGTAAATTTTAGTGTGATTATAGTGTTCTTGTTATACGAATCGAGTTACTATGCTAAACATGGTTAAAGTTATTAACCATGAACATGATAGTGTAAGAATACAAATTATGCACACTAGATGTTCGATGAAATGCTTGAATGAATTGGAATACTTGAATATATGAATTAATCGCTTAATTGATTAATCAAGAGAATGAAATATCGAATATTGAACTATGAGTTCTAAGCAATATATTCGAATCAAATTATATAGGTGATGTAGGTGGATCATCAAGTGGGCAAGGTGGAACGGAAACCCGCTTAAAGGGAAAGCTTTGAAAAAGGTACGTGGCTATTCGCTTCGAAATATCTTGTTTTAGCACTTTTATGCTAGATTGTTGGATGATAATCAAATCGTTATAATGTTGGATAACACTAAAACGAAGGATTTCGTTTGTAATATCCAACAAGAAAAAGTAGACATTTCGAGGATATAGAAATGATGAAAGTGGTGGATTCCACTTGAAAGTTTAAACGGGTCAATTTGACTCAAATACTACATGTTAGATTTCAAGAAGGTGATGGAATTCGCTAGAGAAATCAAACGGGTCAAAAATCACCAAGGCATTAAGCTTTGGTAAGTCAAATCGATAAATAAAACTAAGTTGGACAAATGGGTTGATTAATACGTATATATTTCGTTAACGACACTTGAGTTGTAATAAAAGGTGTCATAAAATTTTAAGTATGTTGATGTGTAAGCTCTTATAGATGTGTTGGAGCTCATAAGTGAATTCAATGGTTCATAAATGGAAACGGGTCGAATAATTATGAAAATGTCCATAATCCGAGGGCTTAAATGAAAGAAATTTGTTCAGGCGAATGTAGGATTTTAATTCAATATTATAGAATATCGATTTATGGTCACGTAGGAAGAAACGAGACCTAATTTGGACCAATAACGGACAAGTTATGTCCGTTTTAGTAAAAGTTAGCTAAGCTAGAAATGTGCAGGATTTTTAAACAATCATACTGCCGAAATAAGGGGCTCGCGTCACGCGACGCTGTTGGATGGAACCGCCGCGGCCCGCGACGCCTGTCGCATCACGCGACACCAAGTTCTACATCCTGTCGCGCCGCGCGACGGGTTACTCATTCTGAAAATTGTTGCTGATTGCTATTTTGTTTATAAAAACTTGTGTAGACATATTTTCAGCATTCATAACTAATGCAGTTGAATGTTATGATGGTTAGGTTGCTCATCGAATTCGTCGGATGTGGATCAAGCGAGAACAAGGACTGAACACACAACTTACAAAAGCTTCCGATAATAAACTAGTTTCTTTTGGCTATCAAACTTATGTGTAATAGTTATAATAGTGATGTTTGAAGTTTTAAACATTATGTAAATATCGTTGTATTAAGATTTTGTAAAAACGGAACTTTGAACGTAAATTATATCATATAAATTAGCAAATGGTTTTAAAGGTCTTACAAGTTGGTATCAGAGCCTCGTTAAGACAAAGTGTGTTCGGTTCAAAGCTTGATCAAGACATCCGGTAAGAGTTACTTATAAATGAATTTAGACTTATAGATTTAGATGATGTAAATGATACAAAAGTGTATGGGAGGAGTGTACTATTATGCTCGAACCCGGGAAATACACTAGGTGAGAAAGGTGAGGCAAGATATGTACTCGACCAAACCTAAAAAGAAACAGCACATTACTTGTGATTAAGTATGTGTAACATAAATTTCCATGTAATAAGATGGAAATGAAGTAGATAGTTATTGATTAACTATTGTGAACATTTCAGTTAAAGAAATGGCCGGTGAAACCGGGAAAGAATCAACATCTCGTGTAACTGAAGAGATGAAAGCTACTATTTCCGAGGAAGTCGGAAAAGCTTTAGAAGCCAGTCTACCGCAGTTCATCGATAGACTACAAACTACAATTTTAGCGGTAATAGACCATAAGATGAATGAAAAGAAAGATGCGGGTAAATCAAAAGCGTGTCCATATAATAAATTTATGGCATGCAAACCCCCGTTTTTATCATGGTGAAGTTGATCTGATCGTTTGTCAACGATGGATTAGCGACATCGAAGGGGTATTCGAAAGGACCCATTGTGATGAGATTGATTTCGTGGCATACGGAATCGGTCAGTTGAGAGGCCAAGTTAAGGATTGGTGGGATAATCTGAAGAAGGAACAGGGAATTGAGGCCACGAGAACTATGACGTGGGAAGAATTCAAAACTCCATTCCTTTGACACCATAGTCCGAAAGTTGTGATTAATAGGATTAAGAGTTAATTACACAAATGGGTCCTGTGGTTTATACCTAATTTCGCCTTTGGGTACTAACTTTTCATTTTAACAGATTTAGGTTCTATGGTTTCAATTTTGTAACACCTTTGGGTACTAACACCAAAATTAGTTAATTAATGACTAAAATACCCTTGCATTTTTTTAAGTTTATCAATGTAACACATTTGGGTACTAACACCAAATTTTATTTAGGTTTAAATCAATTTTACAAAATCTATTTATTTTTTTTATTTTCATCTTTTTATTATATCTCTTAATTAACATAAAGTCTATTTATTTTTTTTTATTTTCATATTTTTGTTAAATTTCTTACTAGTTTTAAATAATGTAAACCTTACTCGTTTTTAATTTTGGATATATATGATTGATGATAATAATAATAATAATAATAATAATAATAATAATAATCATAATAATAATAATAATAATAATAATAATAATAATAATCTTTCATGTAAAAAAAATTAAGCCATTTTTAACTCGTTTTTTGTTCATTTACATTTTACTATTTTAGAAAGATATTTAATTTACATAAAATCTACTAGTTGCACTAGTAAAATCTACTAGCTATATAGTTTTATGTAAATTAAATATCTATTTTACAAAAAAAAAACGAGTTAAAAAAAGGCTTAAATTTTTTTAGTTTTATCTAAAATACCTAGCTATATAGTTTTATCTAAAATACCTAGCTATATAGTTTTATGTAAATTAAATATCTTTCTAAAATAGTAAAATGTAAATGAACAAAAAAACGAGTTAAAAAAAAAGTTAGTACCCAAAGGCGAAATTATGTATAAACTACAGGACCCATTTGTGTAATTAAGTCTAGGATTAAAGAAGAGTTTATTCAGCTAAGGCATAGTGGTGAGTCGATAGAGAAGATTACGGGAATCTTTCTTGATAAGCTCAGGTTTTGTGATGAGCTGGTTCAGAATGAAGAACAGAAATCTACTATTACTACAACATGCTGAGTGCGGAGTATAGAGAGTTCATGACTCCTTCAAAATATGTGCATCTTACTGAAATAGTAAATGCCGCACGTGAAAGAGAGATTGAGTTGAAAAAGCAGATTGATAGGGGTTAGAGGAGAGCATTTGAGAAAAATCCACTCCCTGCAAAGAAACAAAAGCTGAATGAAGCTCCTAAGAAAGGCGCTGAAAAAGGAGGAGCACCTCAATGCAAAATTTGTGGAAAGAATCACAAGGGCGAATGCTATTTTAGAAACAAACTGTCACGGCCCTCGGCCCCGGTTTGACCCGGTCCAGAGCCGCGAGGCAGGAAATCCCGTGGTATTAAATTTAAGCGACAGCGGAAGTCTTTTTAAACAGGATCTTTTAATATTAAAAAAAATGCTCGTTACATAAGTTAGGGATAAAACCCGTAAGTTACATTAACATGATTTCACTGGGAAATCTTTATTTCTCAAAACATGTTTTTCTTATTTATTTATATTGAGCCACTTCTCTAAGTTTGTAGTGCTTCACGGCACTTTTCTTGGATCACAACAGATCACCTGAAACATGTTTGAAAAAGGTTTTGTCAGCGGGGAAATACTGAGTGAATCATTCATTTTGATAAAATGACACTTAGTTATAAATTACAGCATAAGAGCGATTACAATGGTTTCTATCTTATTGTTATATGGCACCGTGTCACCTCCTGGTGACGGTGGTCATACCACTATTGGGTCCTGTCACCCAATTAGTGATGATTATCACTGTTAGGGCTTATATGCGTAACCTGTGTTAGGGCTTATTAGCCTAACCCTGTGAGAAAATTAGTAATGTGCACAATACCCCACTAGCCATTGATTAAGATAGCCATGACTTAATCCCTCTAATTATAACCTTTGAAAATAACTTGAGGTATTGTAAAACAGTTGATAAACAGAGAATGACTCACATTGCAGATTTAACGAGCAGTGTGTTAGGGCAGGATTTTAATGACCTGTGATCCTTACATGATATCCTAACGAGTGATCCTTGTTTCTTTGGCAGATAGTGATCCTCAGAAGAGCTTCAGGATCAGGATCATGGATCATCCTAAGGATCCTCATACTAACGATTGTTCTCTTTGAATTTAATGTTGTTTTGCAGGGATTACGAGTTGGACCTGGTCTTGGCAACGTTATTAAGGAATCTTTCACGTAAATCTCACACATACATCACCGGAAATAGACGTTGTGGAGAATATGGAAACTTAGCACAAATTACGGGCAATTAGTTAGGCTAAATTTACTTCTATTTCTAAAGGGGTAACGAGCTAGTAGTTAGGTGACTTGCCTAAAATTCAACCACACACGCTTATATAAATGGCACTCTACAGCATTCGGAAGACACAACACATTTCTCACACGCTTTAGCATACGATACTATAGTGATCCTTGTACCTAGCTCGTTACCATCCAAAGTTGTAAACATTGTTTGTTATATTGAAGTTTGGTGATCAGTAGTTTCCATCACCCGAGGTTTTTTTATGCCGGAGATCATTCATTGATCAAGGGCTTTTTCCTCGTATAAATCCTTGTGTCACTTGTGCAATTTTCATTTAAGTGATCCTTATCTTTGTTCATCATATCAAGCATCATTCCCCGTTTACAAAGAGTTTGGTTGCATAATCCTTGTGTGATTTTTGACCAAAACAGTTTGGCGCCCACCGTGGGGCAATTGGTGCTTCATTCATAAGAAAGTTTTTCTGTTAGTGATCATTCCGGAGCGTTGCATGGCTTCATCGTTGAAGAATACCTCCACAGCGATGTCTGCAGTCAACTCATCTCAGGGCACTCCACCTTTGCCGCCACCACCAGCTGGATCTCAGAAAAATGATGAGAAGAGACCAACTCCTATCTTCTCTAAACCTTCATCTTCTTCTGCTCTAACTTCTTCTGCTCCCAGTACTAGTGATATATTTACTTTGATTTTGCAGATGAGGGATCGTATGCAGCAGCAGGATGAAACTAATGACAGGATCCTCAAGGAAATCGGAGATCTCAAAAGACAAAAGAAAACGGCAGAGGATCATTCCCCACTGATGCCCAAATCTTTGAATTTTGATACTCCGATGATTACTTCTCAGCCATCAGAGATCCCAGACATTCAACATGTGGGTGGATCAAGAGGAGTACATTTCGGCTCATCAACAGTGACTCAAGCATCAGGATCATATTTCCAGCCGGTAGGATCCTATACTCAGCATATGGGATCCTTCATGAATTCAGGAGCCTACTCAGGAGCACAACAATTTCAAGGATCCTCCTTTATTCCAGGATCATCCCAGGTTCAAGGATCCTCCTTTGTTCCAGGATTATCGCAGGGTCAAGGATCCTTTCACATCCCAGGATCATCCCAGTTTCAAGGATCCCTCCAGATACCAGGATCCTCGAAGAGTTTGCAGACAGGAAGTTCAGATGTCCGTCAAGGAGATTTTATTCCGATGCAGACCATTGCTTCCACTGGTCCCTTCATTATCCCAGAATCCCAACAATACGGATTCACATCCAATGTTCC
Source organism: Helianthus annuus (assembly GCF_002127325.2). Lineage (NCBI taxonomy): Eukaryota > Viridiplantae > Streptophyta > Magnoliopsida > Asterales > Asteraceae > Helianthus > Helianthus annuus. The sequence continues at coordinate 72,688,171 of NC_035444.2, read as the reverse complement.
TAACCTGAACCCGATGGGAGGTAACACTTTTAATAATTCTCTTACCACTAACCATGGATTCATGCAGGATACAGGTATCAACCATGCTATGGCCAGAGAACTGCAGAAACTAAAGGATATGATTTCAAGTGTTCCAGGGGTAGTCAAACCTATCCCGGAGATTGCAGATGGAAGCCATAAGGTATCTCGTTTTGCACCACCAATTTGTGATGCTGAGATACCCAAAAGATTCCATATTCCTACTATGAAGCTGTATGATGGTACAACGGATCCTGAGGAACACATAGCACAATACAGGGAAAGGATGGAGATCAATCCAATTCCGGAAAGGTTAAAGGAAGCATGCCTATGCAAGGGATTTGGATCCACTCTTACTGGATCAGCTCTTAAATGGCTGCTAAGTCTTCCCCCTTACTCTATTACTTCGTTTTCTAATTTAGTTAACTTATTCAATAATCAATTTTTTTGTAGCAGAAAATTTGAATGATTGACTAGTGATTTATATAGGATAACTCAGGGTCATAATGAATCATTAAGGGATTATATAACCAAATTTAGTAAAGAATCCTTGGACATTCCCAACTTGGATGTGGCCACAGCTGTTGAGGCTTTCAAAATGGGATTGCTTAGGGATTCATTGTTCTATGATGATCTTGTTATGACACCATTCAGGAACCTAGACGAAGTAAGGACTCGGGCACTCAGATTCATCCGGCTAGAGGATGACAAGAGGATCCAGGAGAGACAAGTAGGATCCTCAAAACAAGAAAAGCAAGGATCCTCTTTCAAAAGCAACAAATTCAAATCCTACAATAGAACTGACATCCAGAACGTGCATGCTGTTGACCAAGAAGAGGATGATGAGGATTATCCTCCGATTTCTGAATACTGTTATTCCGTTGATAACCATGAACTAATCCTTGCAATGCAGAATCTAGGAGAAAAAGCCAGATGGCCAAGAAAAAATGACAAACCAGTCGTAGCTAAAGACAAATCAAAATGGTGTGCATACCACGAGGATTTTGGGCATTTAACAGAAGAATGCATCGCATTAAGAAAGGAAATTGGATATCTGTTGAGCAAGGGGCATTTAAAAGAGTTGTTGGGAAGAAAAAAGCAAAGGACTCAGGATCCTGAAAGGATCCCTGAAAAAGCTCCAGCCCCTCCGGCAGATGCACAAGTGATAAACTTTATTTCCGGAGGATCAGACATTTGTGGTACATCCTTTTCAGCAGCTAGGAGGCATGCAAAGGAAGCTAAAATGGATAATGGAGAAAGACCTATTCGAACATCAAGTGTCTCGGAAGGAAAAATCATAACCTTTGATGAGGATGATAGAATTAACATCCAGGATCCTCATCATGATAGTTTAGTTATTACTCTCTTTATTTCTAACCATTTTGTCCGCAGGATCCTTATTGACGGAGGAAGTTCGGTAAACATTATCCAACTTGATGTTCTGAAGAAAATGGGTGTTAGGGCTGGATTTTTGTAACATATGATCCTTACATGTGATCCTAACCAGTGATCCTTATTTCTTTAGCAGATAGTGATCCTCAGAAGAGTTCCAGGATCAGGATCACGGACCATCATAGGGATCCTCATGCTAACAGTTGTTTTCATTGGATTTAATGTTATCTTGCAGGAATGTCTAGCAGGATCCGCTCTTAGCAACGTAATCAAGGGACTCGTCTTTACAACATTGGCATATGCTTAATCAGAGATGAACGTTGTAGAGGATATGGAAACTCCGCATGATTTAAGGGCGATAATTTAGGCTAGATTTACTTTTATTCCTAAAGGGGTAATGAGCTGATAGTTAGTCTATTTACCTAAAATAGGGATACCCACACTTGTATATATAGCACTCTTCCACATTCGGAAGACGAACAACAACACATTTATCACACGCTTAGACACACGATACTATAGTGATCCTTGTACTCAGCTCGTTACCATCCGAAGTTGTAACCATTATTTGTTATATTGAAGTTTGGTGATCGGTAGTTGCCATCACCCGAGGTTTTTTATGCCGGAGATCATTCACTGATCAAGGGCTTTTTCCTCGTATAAATCCTTGTGTCACTTGCATATTTCATACTAAAGTGATCCTTTACTTCTTCATCAAACCAAGCATCATTCCCCGTTTACATAGAGTTTGGTTGCATTATCCTTGTGTGATTTTTGACCAAAACAGTTTGGCGCCCACCGTGGGGCAATTGGTGCTTCATTCATAAGAAAACTTTCTGTTGGTGATCATTTCGAAGTGCTACATGGCTTCATCATTGAAGAGTACATCCACAGCGATGTCTGCAGTCACCTCGTCTCAGAACACTCTGCCTTTGCCTCCACCACCGGCAGGACCTTAGAAAAATGCTGAGAAGAGACCAACTCCTACTTTCTCTAAACCTCCATCTTCTTCTGCTTTAAATTCTTCTGCTCCCAGTACTAGTGATGTATTTACTTTGATTTTGCAGATGAAGGATCGTATGCAGCGGCAGGATGAAACTAATGACAGGATCCTCAGGGAAATCGGAGATCTCAAAAAACAAAAGAAAGCGGCAGAGGATCATTCCCCGCTGATGCCCAAATCTTTAAGTTTTGATACTCCGATGATCACTTCTCAGCAATCAGGAGTCCCAGACGTTCAAATTGTAGGAGGATCAAAAGGATTGCACCTCGGATCGGCGATAATGACTCAGGCATCAGGCTCACATTTCCAGCCGGCAGGATCCTATCCTCAGTATATGGGATCCTTCGCGAATTCAGGAGCCTATCCAGGAGCACATCAATTTCAAGGATCCTACTTTGTTCCAGGATCATCCCAGGTTCAAGGATCCTCCTTTGTTCCAGGATCATCCCAGGTTCAAGGATCCTTCTTTGTTCCAGGATCATCCCAGATTCAAGGATCCTCCTTCGTTCCGGGATCATCTCAGATACCGGGATCCTTCCAGATGCCAGGATCCCTAAAGAGTTTGCAAACAGGAAGTCCAGATGTCCATCAAGGAGATTTTATTCCAATGCAGACCATTGCTTCCACTGGTCCATCCATTATCCTAGAATCCCAGCAATATGGATTCACACCCAATGTTCCTAACTTGAACCCGATGGGAGGTAACACTTTTAATAATTCTCTTACCACTAACCATGGATTTATGCAGGATACAGGTATCAATCATGCTATGGTCAGAGAACTACAAAAACTAAAGGATATGATATCAAGTGTTCCAGGGGTAGTCAAACCTATCCCGGAGATTGCAGATGGAAGCCATAAGGTATCTCGTTTTGCACCACCAATTTGTGATGCTGAGATACCCAAAAGGTTCCATATCCCTACTATGAAGCTGTATGATGGTACAACGGATCCTGAGGAACACATAGCACAATACAGGGAGAGGATGGAGATCAATCCAATTCCAGAAAAGTTAAAGGAAGCATGCTTATGCAAAGGATTTGGATCCACTCTTACTGGATCAGCTCTTAAATGGCTGCTAAGTCTTCCCCCTTACTCTATTACTTCATTTGCTAATTTAGTTAATTTATTCAATAATCAATTCTCTTGTAGTAGAAAGTTTGAAAGATTGACTAGTGATTTATATAGGGTAACTCAGGGTCATAATGAATCATTAAGGGATTACATAACCAAGTTTAGTAAAGAATCCTTAGATATTCCTAACTTGGATATGGCCACAGCTGTTGAGGCCTTCAAGATGGGATTGCTTAAGGATTTATTGTTCTATGATGATCTTGTTATGACACCATGCAGGAACCTAGATGAAGTAAGAACTCGGGCACTCAGGTTCATCCGGCTAGAGGATGACAAGAGGATCCATGAGAGACAAGCAGGATCCTCAAAGCAAGAAAAGCAAGGATCCTCTTTCAAAAGCAACAAATTCAAATCCTACCATAGAAATGACAACCAGAACGTGCATGCTGTTGACCAAGAAAAAGGATGATGAGGATTATCCTCCGATTTCTGAATATTGCTTTTCCGCTGACAATCATGAACTAATCCTTGCAATGCAGAATCTAGGAGAAAAAGCCAGGTGGCCCAGAAAGAATGACAAAGCAACTGGAACTAAAGACAAATCGAAGTGGTGTGCATACCACGAGGATTTTGGGCATTTAACTGAAGAATGTATCGCATTAAGAAAGGAAATTGGATATCTGCTAAGCAAGGGGCATCTAAAAGAGTTGTTGGGAAGAAAAAAGCAAAGGACTCAGGATCCTGAAAGGATCCCTGAAAAAGCTCCAGCCCCTCCGGCGAATGCACAAGTGATCAACTTTATTTCTGGAGGATCAGACATCTGTGGTACATCCTTCTCGGCAGCTAAAAGGCATGCAAAGGAAGCTAAAATGGATAACGGAGAAAGACCTATTCGAACATCAAGCGTCTCGGAAGGAAAAATTATAACCTTCGATGAGGATGATAGAATTAACATCCAGGATCCTCATCATGATAGTCTAGTCATCACTCTCTTTATCTCTAACCATTTTGTCCGCAGGATCCTTATCGACGGAGGAAGCTCAGTAAACATTATCCAGCTTGATGTTCTGAAGAAGATGGGTATCCCAGAATCAGACATCACACCAAGATCCTCCGTGCTTGTGGGATTCAGTGGAGAAACCAAGAAAACCCTGGGGGACATCAAACTCCCAATCTACGTGGAAGGATTACATAATTATAAAAAATTTTGTGTTATTGACTGTTTATCTTGTTGTAATGTTATCCTTGGCAGGCCCTGGATACATGATATGAAAGCTGTCCCATCCACCTACCATCAATGTGTGAAACTCCCTAGCCCATGGGGAATAATCAGGATCGACAGTGATCAGCAGGAGGCTAAGGATTGTTATACCTCATCCATGAAACCAACCTCGAAGCCAAGGGAGCAATAGCAATTATAGTATCCTCCAAGGAATGTCTTGGAGGCAAGGGAACAGGATGTGGACGAAATCCTTTTGGATCCTAATGATCCTGAATCAAAAATCTATATCGGATCAGGGATCCTTGGCAAGATGAAAGAAGACATGATATCGTTCCTCAAAAGAAGAAAATCTACCTTTGCATGGAAACACGAAGATATGACAGGTATATCTAAGGATATTATCACTCATAAACTTGGCATTGACAGGTCAATCAAACCTATCCATCAAAAAAGGAGGAAGTTTGCACCCGAAAGGAATGCCATTATCCAGGAAGAAGTAGAAAGACTACTTCGAGCAGGTATGATCAGAGAGGTAAAATATCCGAAATGGTTAGCCAATGTGGTCGTTGTCCAAAAGAAAAACAGAAAGTGGAGGGTATGTGTCGATTTCACTGATCTGAATAAGGCATGTCCCAAGGATCCTTTCCCATTACCCCACATTGACTCCATGGTGGATGCAACGGCGGGGCATGAACTGTTAACCTTTATGGATGCATCATCTGGATTCCAACAAATTCAGATGGAGCCATCTGACCAAGAGGATACGGCTTTTATGACCCCAACCGGTTTATATTGTTATATTGCCATGCCTTTTGGATTAAGAATTGCAGGTGCAACATATCAAAGGCTGGTGAATATGATGTTCAAAGATCAAATTGGACAGACTATGGAAGTGTACATAGATGATATGGTAGTAAAGTCAAAGAAAGCTGAGGATCACCTAAGGGACTTGGAGGAAGCATTTGATATCCTTGATAATTATAACATGAAGCTTAATCCTTCAAAATGTCACTTTGGTGTTAAAGCAGGTAAATTTCTAGGATATATGGTAACTCAAAGGGGCATTGAAGCAAGCCCGGAACAAATTAAAGCGTTGGTGAATATCAAATCCCCTGCCAATGCTAAGGATGTGCAAAGGCTAACAGGCAGGATAGCAGCTCTAAACAGGTTCATATCAAAATCCTCAGAAAGATGTAAAGAATTTTATGATATCCTAAGAAAAAACAAGAAATTTGAGTGGACTGAAAAGCACGAGAGTGCTTTACAAGCCCTCAAAGAGTATATGTCCTCAGCTCCAGCATTAATGAAACCCGGAAAAGGAGATGTGTTATCCTTATACCTAGCGGTATCCTCAACAGCTGTAAGTGCAGTCCTTGTTAAGGATCATGAAGGTATACAATATCCTATCTATTATGTAAGTAAGAGTTTACTTGATGCTGAATCCAGGTACTCACACCTTGAAAAACTTATTCTTGCATTAATTATGGCATCTACTAAGCTAAGACATTATTTTGAAACCCATACTATTGTTGTTAGAACTAATTTTCCAATCAAGAATGTCCTCAGGAAACCAGAGATGTCCGGAAGTGTTAGGGCTGGATTTTTATTATAGGTGATCCTTACACGTGATCCTAACCAGTGATCCTTGTTTCTTTGGCAGATAGTGATCCTCAGCAGGACTTCAGGATCAGGATCATGGGACATTATAGGATCCTCATACTAACGATCATCTTCGCTTAATGCAATGTTATTTTTGCAGGAATATCTAGCAGGATACGCTCTAAGCATCATGATCAAGGGACGCGTCTTCACAATTATGGCAAGAGCTTAATCGGAGATAGACGTTGCACAGGATATGGAAACATGGCTTGATTTATGGGCGGCAATTTAGGCTAGATTGTCTTTTATTTCTAAAGGGTTAATGAGCTGATAATTAGTCCTTTTACCTAAAATAGGTCACCTACACTTGTATAAATACCACTCTCCATCATTTGGAAGAGGACACACGACATACAACGCAACTCTCACACACTTAGACACTCGAAACAATAGTGATCCTTGTACTCAGCTCATTATCATCCAAAGTTGTAACTATATTTTTCTTATATTGAAGTTGGTGATCGGTAGTTGCCATCACCCGAGGTTTTTTATGCCGGAGATCATACATTGATCAAGGGCTTTTTCCTCGTATAAATCATTGTGTCTTTGCATCTTTATCACAGAAGTGATCCTTTACTTTCATAATTAACCAAGCATCATACCCCGTTTACATAAAGTTTGGTTACATTATCCTTGTGTGATTTTTGACCAAAACAGTTTGGCGCCCACCGTGGGGCAATTGGTGCTTCATTCATAAGAAAACCTTTTGTTCGAAACCATCTCAAAGAATTACATGGCTTCATCATTGAAAAATATGTCCACGGCGATGTCTGCAGTCACCTCATCTCAGAACACTCTACCTCCTCCACCGGCAGGATCCCAGAAGAATGTTGAGAAGAGACAAATTCCTACTAATTCTAAAACTCCATCTCCTTCTGCTATGAATTCTTATATTCCCAGTACTAGTGATGTATTTACTTTGATTTTGCAGATGAAGGATCGTATGCAGCGCCAGGATGAAACTAATGAAAAGATCCTCAGGGAAATTGGAGATCTCAAAAAACAAAAGAAAAATCATTCCCCACTGATGCCCAAATCCTTGAGCTTTGATACTCCAATGATCACTTCTCAGCCATCGGGAATTCCAGACGTGCAAATTATGGGAGAATCAAGAGGATTGCACCTCGGATCGACAGCAATGACTCAGGCATCAGGCTCACACTTTCAGCCGGCAGGATCCTATCCCCAACATATGGGATCCTTCATGAATTCGGGAGTCTATCCGGGAGCACAGCAGTTTCAAGGATCCTACTTTGTTCCAGGATCATCCCAGGGTCAAGGATCCTCCTTTGCTCCAGGATCATTCCAGGTTCAAGGATCCTCCTTCGTTCCAGGATCATCCCAGATACCAGGATCCTACCAGATACCAGGATCCTCCCAGATGCCAGGATCCCTAAAAAGTTTGCAAACAGGAAGTCTAGATGTCCATCAAGGGGACTTCATTCTAATGCAGACCATTGCTTCCACTGGTCCATCCGTTATACCAGAATCCCAGCAATATGGATTCACTAACTTGAACCCAATGGGAGGTAACACTTTAAATAACTATCTTACCACTAACCATGGATTCATGCAGGATACAGGTGTCAATCATGCTATGGCCAGGGAATTGCAGAAGCTTAAAGATATGATCTCAAGTGTTCCGGGGATAGTCAAGCCTATCCCAGAGATTGCAGATGGAAGCCACAAGGTATCTCGCTTCGCACCACCAATTTGTGATGCAGAGGTACCCAAAAGGTTCCATATCCCTACCATGAAGCTGTATGATGGCACAACGGATCCAGAGGAGCATATAGCACAATACAGGGAGAGGATGGAGATCAATCCTATCCCAGAAAAGTTGAAGGAAGCATGCCTATGTAAAGGATTTGGATCCACTCTTACTGGATCAGCTCTTAAGTGGCTGCTAAGTCTTCCCCCCTACTCTATTACTTCATTTGCTAATTTAGTTAATTTATTCAATAACCAATTCTCTTGTAGCAGAAAATTTGAAAAATTAACTAGTGATTTGTACAGGATAACTCAAAATCATAATGAATCATTAAGGGATTATATAACTAAATTTAGTAAAGAATCCTTGGACATTCCCAACTTGGATATGGCTACGGCTGTTGAAGCCTTCAAAATGGGACTGCTTAAGGATTCATTATTCTATGATGATCTTGTTATGACACCATGCAGGAATCTAGATGAAGTAAGAACTCGAGCACTCAGGTTCATCCGGCTAGAGGATGACAAGAGGATCCAGGAGAGACAAGTAGGATCCTCAAAACAGGAGAAGCAAGGATCCTCCTTCAAGAACAACAAATTCAAATCCTACCATAGAAATGAAAATCAGAATGTGCACGCTGTTGACCAGGAAGAGGATGATGAAGAATATCCTCCAATCTCAGAATATTGTTTTTCTGTTGATAATCATGAACTGATCCTTGCAATGCAGAATCTAGGTGAAAAGGCTAGGTGGCCCAGGAAGAATGACAAACCATCCGGGACTAAAGACAAGTCAAAATGGTGTGCATACCACGAGGATTTCGGGCATCTAACTGAAGATTGCATAGCCTTAAGAAAAGAAATTGGATATCTGTTAAGCAAGGGGCACCTAAAAGAATTGTTGGGAAGAAAAAAGCAAAGGACTCAGGATCCTGAAAGGATCCCTGAAAAGGCTCCAGCACCTCCGGCAAATGCACAAGTGATCAACTTTATTTCCGGAGGATCAGACATCTGTGGTACATCCTTCTCGGCGGCCAAAAGGCATGCAAAGGAATCAAAAATGGATAATGGAGAAAGACCTATTAGAACATCAAGTGTCTCAGAAGGGAAGATAATAACGTTTGATGAGGATGATCGCATTAACATTCAGGATCCTCATCATGATAGTTTAGTTATTACTCTCTTTATCTCTAACCATTTTGTCCGCAGGATCCTTATCGATGGAGGAAGCTCAGTGAACATTATCCAGCTTGATGTTCTGAAAAAAATGGGTATCCCAGAATCAGACATCACACCAAGATCCTCTGTGCTTGTAGGGTTCAGTGGAGAAACAAAGAAAACTCTGGGGGACATCAAACTCCCAATCTACGTGGAAGGATTACATAATTATCAGAAATTTTGTGTTATTGACTGTTTATCTTGTTGCAATGTTATCCTTGGCAGGCCTTGGATACATGATATGAAAGCAGTCCCATCCACCTACCATCAATGTGTGAAGCTCCCTAGCCCATGGGGAATAATCAAGATCGACAGTGATCAGCAGGAGGCTAAGGATTGTTATACCTCATCCATGAAGCCAACCTCGAAGCCAAGGGAGCAATAGCAATTACAGTATCCTCCGAGGAATGTCTTGGAGGCAAGGGAACAAGATGTGGATGAAATCCTCTTGGATCCTAGTGATCCTGAATCAAAAATCTATATCGGATCAGGGATCCTTGGCAAGATGAAAGAAGATATGATATCCTTCCTCAAAAGAAGAAAATCTACCTTTGCATGGAAGCACGAAGATATGACAGGTATATCTAAGGATATCATAACTCATAAACTTGGCATTGACAGGTCTATAAAACCAATCCATCAAAAAAGGAGGAAGTTTGCACCAGAAAGGAATGCCATTATCCAAGAAGAAGTAGAGAGACTACTTCGAGCAGGTATGATCAGAGAGGTAAAATATCCAAAATGGTTAGCCAATGTGGTCGTTGTCCAAAAGAAAAATGGAAAGTGGAGGGTATGTGTCGATTTCACTGATTTGAATAAGGCATGTCCCAAGGATCCTTTCCCATTACCCCACATTGACTCCATGGTGGATGCAACAGCGGGGCATGAACTGTTGACCTTTATGGATGCATCATCTGGATTCCAACAAATTCAGATGGAACCATCTGACCAAGAGGATACAGCCTTTATGACCCCAACCGGTTTATATTGTTATATTGCCATGCCTTTTGGACTAAGAAATGCAGGTGCAACATATCAAAGGCTGGTAAATATGATGTTCAAAGATCAAATTGGAAAAACTATGGAGGTGTACATAGATGATATGGTGGTCAAGTCAAAGAAAGCTGAGGATCACCTAAGGGACTTGGAAGAAGCATTCGATATCCTTGATAATTACAACATGAAACTTAATCCTTCAAAATGCCATTTTGGTGTTAAGGCAGGAAAGTTCCTAGGATACATGGTAACTCAGAGGGGCATTGAAGCAAGCCCGGAACAAATCAAAGCATTAGTAAATATCAAATCTCCTGCCAATGCCAAGGATGTTCAAAGACTGACAGGCAGGATAGCAGCTTTGAACAGGTTCATATTGAAATCCTCAGAAAAATGCAAAGAATTCTACGATATCCTAAGGAAGAATAAGAAGTTTGAATGGACTGAGAAGCATGAGAACGCTTTACAAGCCCTTAAAGAATATATGTCCTCAGCACCAGCATTAGCAAAGCCCGAAAAAGGAGATGTGTTATCCTTATACCTGGCGGTATCCTCGACCGCTGTAAGTGCTGTCCTTGTCAAGGATCACGAAGGTACACAATATCCTGTCTACTATGTAAGTAAAAGTCTACTTGATGCCGAATCCAGGTACTCACACCTCGAAAAACTTATTCTTGCATTAATCATGGCATCCACTAAGTTAAGGCATTATTTTGAAACCCATACTATTGTTGTTAAAACTAATTTTCCAATGAAGAATGTCCTCAGGAAACCGGAAATGTCAGGGAGAATGGCTAAGTGGGCAGTGAAGCTTAGTGCCCATGATATAAGATATGAACCAAGAACAGCCATTAAATCACAAGCCTTAGCCGACTTTGTGGCTGATTTCAGTAGTGATCTACAAAAAGAAGCAGAATTGGAGGTCCAGCAACTGGATGAAACCAAGGATCCTTGGATATTACACACTGACGAATCCTCAAATGTCAAGGGCACAGGGCTCGGGATCCTACTAAAATCGCCACAGGGGGACATAATACCCCACTCCATAGCCTGTGAGTTCCAAGCAACTAACAATGAGGCTGAGTATGAAGCCTTGATTGCTGGCTTGCAAATTGCTAAGGATATGGGGGTAAAATATCTTAAAGTATATGTAGACTCATTATTAATCACCAATCACTTTAATGGATCCTATGCTGTTAAAGGTGAAAAACTAACCAAATATTTAGAGATAGTCAAAGAATTGGCACTCTCTTTTGTTTCTTTCAGCTTAACACAGGTACCAAGGGAGGATAACACGGAAGCTGATGCATTGGCCAACTTAGGATCATCCTTAAAAATTCCAGAAGACATAAGTATCCCTATCATCCATATCCTGGCTCCTGCTATTGAAAATCAAGTGGCCATGGAAATAGAAGAGGATACTGCAGTAATCCCTAGTGAAGAAGCTCAATCTTATTAAGGATCATGGGTCTCACCAATCATGAAATACTTGCAAGACGGAAAGATTCCAATGGGAGAAAATCCTAGAGCTTTCAGGATCAAGGTATCTCAATTTACAATCTTAAATAATGTGCTATATAAACGATCCCTTGCAGGACCATATTTAAGATGTATTGAGGATCCTGAAATTGAAGAAGTGTTGAGAGACTTCCATGAAGGAGATTGTGGAAACCACACTGGGGGCGGGGCATTATTCTCAAGGATCCTTAGAACAGGATACTACTGGCCAACCATGAAAAGGGATGCTGTAGAATATGCTAGGAAATGTGATCCTTGTCAAAGACACAGCAATATCCTTCATCAACCAGCTGAACTGCTACACCCTATACCATCCTCTTGGCCATTCATGAGATAGGGAATAGATATAGTGGGCAAGCTTCCTAAAGCACCTGGTGGAAAAGTATTTATGCTTGCCATGACTGACTATTTTTCTAAGTGGATAGAAGCTGAAGCCTTCGCCCAAGTCAGAGAAAAGGAAGTCATATCCTTCATCAAAAGAAATATTATAACTAGATTTGGCATTCCCTCTGAAATTGTATGTGATAATGGCTCCCAATTCATTGGAAGCAGAACCACTAACTTTTGTGACAGTTGGGGAATCAAGATGATAACATCAACACCAGTTCATCCACAAGCCAATGGTCAAGCAGAATCATCCAACAAGATCATCATCAACAATCTGAAGAAGAAGCTAGGATCCAAGAAGGGGAAATGGGCAGAGGAGTTACCTTATGTGCTATGGGCTGATAGAACAACTCCCAAGAATGCCACTGGTCAAACACCTTTCTCTTTAGTATTTGGGGCAGAAGCAGTGATCCCAACAGAAATGGTGATCCCAACTGCTAGAACAAGTACTCGTGATCCTGAAGAAAATGCTACAATTCTAGCTCAGGATTGGACACTATTGAAGAAATCAGGGATCTAGCTAGGATAAGGATGGCAAGCTACCAACAAAGAATGGCTGGTGCCTACAACAAAAATGTCAGATTAAGGAAATTCCAAGTCGGAGATATGGTGTTGAGAAAAGCATTTCAAAATACTATCAATCCTGCCGACGGGAAGTTAGCACCAAAATGGGAAGGTCCCTACTTGATTGAAGCTGAAGCAGGAAAGGGGGCATACAGGTTGCTAACCATGGAAGGAAACTTGTTGCCAAGAGCTTGGAATGCTGTTCACTTAAAGAAATATTTCATGTGAACATGATCCTCCATGCACGTGATCCTTACATTGAAGTATCCTTAAAGGATCCCGGTGATATCAGTGATCCTTACTCTGGTAATATGCTTATCCTAGAAACTATTGCATTTTCTTACTTCTTACCTAAGGATAAGGATCATGTATCCTTCATCCTCTACTCACGAAACATTTGAGTTATGATAAGTTCAGGTATCTTCAGCATATCGTCAAAGATCTTCAAAAGCACCGCAGATCCTTGGGTCCAACCCCAGTTATCCTTGGGATTATCCCCAGTTTCCGCCAGCAGCGCACGATGATCCTGATATAGTTCACGTCTTTGGGACCAGTACCCACTTCCGGGGCTGACAACCTCATCGTACTGGCTATATTTAGGATCCTACGTATAATGGTAGACGTACCATACATCCGTTCCTAAGGTTTCTAACGTTTTCACGTTAGCTAAGGTTTTGACATTTTCATGTCACTAAGTTTGGATAGTCGCCAGAAAGGGCCATACTCCAGTTTACATACGATCCTTTGGGCTTGTCCCCAGTTATCCTTTGGGCTTGTCCCCAGTGATCCTCCGGGATCATCCTCAGTTATCCTTTGGGCATGTCCCCAGCTACTAATTTATCTCTTACATTGGCTTAGTCCCAAGATATGTTCCATTTTTCAGGTTCTCGAAGTTAAACAAATAAGGATCCTTAATCCTTATCATCCATTAAAGTTTTACTTATGGTTATCCCGATTAAAGGTTAGGATCCTAACTCGGATCCTCAGGTATGATCCTTAACTATTTTTAATTATATTATTCATTTGAAAAACCTTTAGACCATGACAACTGAACCTATGATCCTTAAATAAACTTCCTTGAAAATTTTCGATTATAGGATATTTGATCCAGGATCATATCCTATATCTCTTGAACATGGTTTGCTTAATTATTGTTACAAATATATTTCTAAAACAATTGGAAACTAAAAACAAAGGATAACAACACAGGATAAGCCAGAAAGATTAAGGTTATATTATTAGCAAAAGGATCTTTAACCCTTGCAAAAAGTTGTCAAAATTGCCAACCCACGTTTCTACCAGCAAAACGTGGCCCGTCCACATGGGTTGGCAAAGGGTGTCCATTGTCTATGCGGTCTTAGCATTGTGCAGGAAATTAAAAGCGGCAGGATCACAAAGGCTTCATCCCCCAAACAGAGGATCCCTCCACCTTTTGTAATCCTACCTATTGTTCGAAGGATCCAAGATCCTTTACCCTAAAAACTATTGTTCAGAGATTACAGACCATAATTGTTTCACAAACACCACTACCACAAAAAACTATTACCAAACCTAAAAAATTGGGCTCCGGCCTAGTCAAAAATATCCATCATCGCCCAATCCAGCAGCTCACACCTCTGCTGCTCCATCACCACCAGCATCTCCACCTTGATCCTTCTCAGCATCGCCACCTTCCAGCATGGGGATCTCCTCAGCCTCATCCTCGTCCTCCAGGTCCGCCAGCCTTGCCTTCCAACCTTCAACATCCCACGAGCTTTTGTCAAAGGTAGGATCCTGAGCCTCCTCAGCCATCTGAAGTTGTATCTTGTACATAGCAATTGCCGCGGAGACCTTGGCATCTTGGGTGATCTCCTGCTTCTCGTTATCCATATCGATCAACCTCTGAGCAGCCTCATCCTTCGTGGCCCGGAGTTCCTTCTCAAGATCTGCTATCTTGAGATCCTTAAGCACGCCCATTTGTTGAAGGTCGGCAATCTGGCTCTCTTGATCCTCAACATGGCCAAGATAGGTCTCGATCTCGGCAAGTTTCTGCAAAGAGGGAAATAAGGTAAGTTCAGAACCGGATGATCCTCAAAGAAACAGGATACACAAACAGGATATTCGAAACGGATAACCAACAGGGGCAGTAATCCTTACCTCATTCACGTAGTCAAGGAATTGCTGACGGAGGAGGGGAAATCCTTGGAGATCTTCAGAGGTTTTCCTCTTTTTTCCCTTGCCCCGGATAGGTGCCTTGGGGGCTGAAACTGAAGGACTGGCAGCAGGAGCCTTCTTCCTCGAAGACTTGACGTTGGTGAGATCATCTATCCCAAATTTAGAAGCAGATTTGACAGACCTTGCAGACTTTCCAGCACCTACACAATCAAAAAACAAGATAAGTTGCTTTATTAATCAAACAATCCTACATATAATTTATTTTCTATAAGGATACTTACTTGACATAGTGGCAGATGCAGAGGATACTTCTTGAGAATCTTGGACGGTGACTTGGAAACTTCTGACTTCAGGATTAAGCTTTTTAAAAGCTAGGACTCTCTCTTTTGCAGCAGGGCTTAATTTCAGATGAGCAATGGATATAGCTGCACAAGAGATAAAAAGAGATATTAGTGATCCTCATTATATGAGACAGGGCTAATAGTGATCCTTCGAGGATCCTCTATCCTACCATGAGTGGCCCATTCCTTGGGCAGATCCTTCCCATCTGGGATGGAATCCCTCCTAACAAAGAAAAAGCGACGCTTCCAGTTTGTATCGTTCTTAGTGACCTTGAAGACAGGATGATCCTCCCCGGCTTTCCGTTTCAACAAATACCGGTGAGAACCAAATGTGGTGAGATCATAAAGATTGGCCAACTCCGCCATCCCCAGATCAATCCCTTCCTGCTCGATGATCCTCTCGAAGGTATACAGAACCCTCCAGATCATCGGCATAGCTTGGATGTAAGAAATGCTGGTTAAGGAAAAGAAAGACTGGGTAAAGTCTGGAAAAGGATATGAAAACCCTATGGTGAACGGGGTAGCAGGAAAAGCCACCCAAACATCTGAAACAAAGTCGCTTAAAGCTGTAGGAACGAAGGATTTGAAAACAGTATTCGCCGGAAAGCAATGATGAATTCTGTCTACGTGAACGTCAGTAAAGCAACATCGCTCCGTAGGGGAATCCTTGATAATCCCCTGGCCTTTTAGGGGACTATCCTTCTTGGAATCCTTGTGTGGAGAATTCCGGAGCAACATGTTTGTGACGGAACAGAAACAGAGACGGAGCAAAAAACAGAGCAAAGAGAATATAGAAAGGAAAGAGAGAAGAGGAGAATACCTGATCAATCTTCGGTGGAGAATATAAAGGGAGTATATCCTGAATTTAAATACAAACTGATCCTCACCCTATCTCCTATTTATAATCATGATCTGCAGGGATTGTCACATCTATGACGTAATGATCGCAACGGCTAGTCCATGTGTAACGGCTAGTTATTCGGAGTCGCCCGTTGGAGATAAGATCGAAACAAAATATAACTCGTCAATTTACAATAAACTCCTTATATTTTGGGGGCAATTGTTAGGGCTGGATTTTTATTATAGGTGATCCTTACACGTGATCCTAACCAGTGATCCTTGTTTCTTTGGCAGATAGTGATCCTCAGCAGGACTTCAGGATCAGGATCATGGGACATTATAGGATCCTCATACTAACGATCATCTTCGCTTAATGCAATGTTATTTTTGCAGGAATATCTAGCAGGATACGCTCTAAGCATCATGATCAAGGGACACGTCTTCACAATTATGGCAAGAGCTTAATCGGAGATAGACGTTGCACAGGATATGGAAACATGGCTTGATTTATGGGCGGCAATTTAGGCTAGATTGTCTTTTATTTCTAAAGGGGTAATGAGCTGATAATTAGTCCTTTTACCTAAAATAGGTCACCTACACTTGTATAAATACCACTCTCCATCATTTGGAAGAGGACACACGACATACAACGCAACTCTCACACACTTAGACACTCGAAAAATAGTGATCCTTGTACTCAGCTCATTATCATCCAAAGTTGTAACTATATTTTTCTTATATTGAAGTTGGTGATCGGTAGTTGCCATCACCCGAGGTTTTTTATGCCGGAGATCATACATTGATCAAGGGCTTTTTCCTCGTATAAATCATTGTGTCTTTGCATCTTTATCACAGAAGTGATCCTTTACTTTCATAATTAACCAAGCATCATACCCCGTTTACATAAAGTTTGGTTACATTATCCTTGTGTGATTTTTGACCAAAACAGGAAGGATGGCTAAGTGGGCAGTAAAGCTTAGTGCCCACGATATAAGATACGAGCCTAGAACAGCCATCAAATCTCAAGCATCAGCAGACTTTGTGGCTGATTTCAGTAGCGATCTACAAAAGGAAGCCGAATTGGAGGTCCAGCAGCTGGATGAGACCAAGGATCCTTGGATACTACACACTGATGGATCCTCAAATGTCAAAGGCACAGGGCTCGGCATACTACTAAAATCGCCACAGGGGGACATAATACCCCACTCCATAGCCTGTGAATTCCAAGCAACTAACAATGAGGCTGAATATGAAGCCTTAATTGCCGGTTTGCAAATTGCTAAGCATATGGGGGTCAGGTATCTTGAAGTATACGTAGACTCATTGCTGATCACTAATCACTTTAATGGATCTTATGCTATTAAAGGTGAAAAACTAACCAAATATTTAGAGATAGTCAAAGAATTGGCACTCTCCTTTGTTTCTTTCAGTTTAACACAGGTACCAAGGGAGGAAAATACAGAAGCTGATGCATTGGCCAATGTAGGATCATCTTTGAAGATCCCAGAGGATATAAGTATCCCCATAATCCATATCCTGGCTCCTGCTATTGAAAATCAGGTGGCCATGGAAATAGAAGAGGATACTGCAATGATCCTAGTGAGGAAACTCAATCTTATTCAGGAACATGGATCTCACCAATCATGAGATACTTACAACAGGGGAGATTCCTATGGGAGAAAATCCTAGGGCTTTCAGGATTAAGGTATCTCAATTCACAATTTTGAATAATGTGCTATATAAGCGATCTCTTGCAAGACCATATTTAAGATGTATCGAGGATCCTGAAATTCAAGAAGTATTAAAAGACTTCCATGAAGGAGATTGTGGAAACCACACTGGGGGCAGGGCATTGTTCTCAAGGATCCTTAGGACAGGATACTACTGGCCAACTATGAAGAGGGATGCTGTGGAGTATGCTAAGAAGTGTGATCCTTGTCAAAGACACAACAATATCCTTCATCAGCCGGCTGAATTTCTACATCCTATACCATCCTCTTGGCCATTCATGAGATGGGGAATGGATATAGTTGGCAAGCTCCCTAAAGCACCTGGTGGAAAAGTATTTATGCTTGCCATGACTGACTACTTCTCCAAGTGGATAGAGGCTGAAGCTTTTGCCCAAGTCAGAGAGAAGGAAGTTATATCCTTTATTAAAAGAAACATTATAACTAGATTTGGCATCCCTTCTGAAATTGTATGTGATAATGGTTCCCAATTTATTGGGAGCAGGACTACTAACTTTTGTGACAGTTGGGGGATTAAGATGATAACATCAACACCAGTCCACCCACAAGCCAATGGCCAAGCAGAATCATCCAACAAGATCATCATCAACAATCTGAAGAAGAAACTTGGATCCAAGAAGGGGAAATGGGCAGAAGAATTGCCTTATGTGCTTTGGGCTGACAGGACAACTCCCAAGAATGCTACTGGTCAAACACCCTTCTCTTTGGTGTTTGGGGCAGAAGCAGTGATCCCAACAGAAATGGTGGTTCCAACTGCTAGAACAAGTACCCGTGATCCTGAAGAGAATGCTGCAAACTTGGCTCAGGATTTGGATACTATTGAAGAAATCAGGGATCTGGCTAGGATAAGGATGGCTAGCTACCAACAAAGAATGGCTGGTGCTTACAACAAAAATGTCAGAATAAGGAAATTCCAAGTGGGGGATATGGTATTGAGAAAAGCATTCCAAAATACCATCAATCCTGCTGACGGGAAGTTAGCACCAAAGTGGGAAGGCCCTTACTTGATTGAAGCTGAAGCAGGAAAAGGGGCATATAGATTGCTAACCATGGAAGGAAATTTGTTACCTAGAGCCTGGAATGCTGTTCACTTAAAGAAATATTTCATGTGAACATGATCCTCCTAGCACATATGATCCTTACATTGAAAGCATCCTCGAAGGATCCCAGCGATGTCAATGATCTTTACTCTGGTAAAATCCTGATCCTAAACTATTTCATTTTCTTATTTTTACCTAAGGATAAGGATCATGCATCGTTCATCCTCTTCTCACGAGAATTTAAGTTTTGATAGTCCAGGTATCCTCAGCATATCATTAAGAATCTTCAAAAGCATCTAAGATCCTTGGGTTCAACCCCAGTTATCCTTTGGGCATGTCCCCAGTTTCCGCCTGTAGCGCACGATGATCCTGGTATAGTTCACGTCTTTGGGAC
This sequence comes from Helianthus annuus, assembly GCF_002127325.2. Classification (NCBI taxonomy): domain Eukaryota; kingdom Viridiplantae; phylum Streptophyta; class Magnoliopsida; order Asterales; family Asteraceae; genus Helianthus; species Helianthus annuus. The sequence continues at coordinate 72,668,896 of NC_035444.2, read as the reverse complement.
CAGTACCCACTTTCGGGGCTGACAACCTCATCGTACTGGCTATACCTAGGATCCTACGTATAATGGTAGACGTACCATACATCCGTTCCTAAGGTTTCTAACGTTTTCACGTTAGCTAAGGTTTTGGCATTTTCATGTCACTAAGTTTGGATAGTCGCCAGTGAGGGCCATACTCCAGTTTACATACGATCCTTGGGCTTGTCCCCAGTTATCCTTCGGGCTTGTCCCCAGTTATCCTTTGGGTTTGTCCCCAGTGATCCTTTGGGCTTGTCCCCAGTTATCCTTTGGGCATGTCCCAAGTTACTAACTTATCTCTTATATTGGCTTAGTCCCAAGCTATATCCCATTTTTTCAGGTTTTCGAAGTTAAACAATTAAGGATCCTTAATCCTTATTATTCATTAAAGTTTTTACTTATGGTTATCCTGATTAAAGGTTAGGATCCTAACTTGGATCCTCAGGTATGATCCTTAACTATTTTTAATTTCATTATTCATTTGAATAACCCTTAGACCTTGACAACTGAACCTATGATCCTTAAAATAAGCTACTTTGAAAATTTTCGATTATAGGATATTTGATCCAGGATCATATCCTAAATCTCTCAAACATAATTTGCTCAAACAAACATGTATCAAAACAATTGGAAATAAAAAGGATAACAACACAAGATAAGCGACAAAAGTTTAAGATTTTATTTATTAACAAAAGGATTAACCCTTCAAAGGTTGTCAAAATTACCTACCCCAAGCATCTACCAGCAATACGTGGCCCGTCCGCTGGGGTAGGTAAAGGGTGTCCATGATAATAGGTTCAAAAGTAATGCAGGGATATAAAGGCGGCAGGATCACAATGGCTTCATCCCCCAAACAGAGGATCCCTCCACCATTTGCAATCCTACCTATTGTCTAAAGGATCCTGGATCCTTAATCCTAAAACTATTGTTCAAAGTTACAGACCATAATTGTTTAAAAACATCAACAACCAAAAATTGGGCTCCAGCTATGTCTAGAAGTGTCCTTCATCGCCCAATTCTGCAGCTCAAACCTTCGCTGCACCATCACCACCAGCTCCACTTGCTTCCCCCTGATCCTTGCCAGCATCACCACCTTCAAGCATTGGGATCTCCTCAGCCTCCTCATCATCCTCCAACTCTGCCAGCCTTGCCTTCCAGCCCTCCACGTCCCATGTGCTTTTGTCGAAGGCAGGATCCTGAGCCTCCGCAGCCATCTGCAACTGGATCTTGTACATGGTTATCGCAGCAGAGACCTTGGCATCCTGGGTGATATCATGCTTCTCATAATCGAAGTTGATCCCCATTTTGGCAGCTTCATCATTGGTAGCCCGAAGCTCCTTCTCAAGATCAGCAATCTTGAGATCCTTCAGCACACCCATCTGTTGGAGGTCAGCGATTTGGCGGTCTTGATCCTCAACGTGGCCAATATAAGTTTCAATCTCAGCAAATTTCTGCAAAAAAGGAGAAAGGGTAAGTTCAGGGTCAGGTGATCCTTAAACAAGCAGGGGCATTGATCCTTACCTCGTTGAAGTAATCAAGAAACTGTTGGCGGAGCAGGGGGAATCCTTGAAGATCCTCAGAGGCCTTTCTCTTCTTGCCTCCTTTGCCTCTCACAGGTGCCTTGGGGACAGAGGTACTCGGGCTGGCAGGATTCTTCTTCCTTGCAGATTTGACATTAGCAAGATCATCAATGCCAAACTTGGAGGCAGATTTAGCAGATTTTCCAGCACCTACACAACCAAAATCAGATAAGTATTCTAACTAATTTAAAAAATCCTACATGAAACTACTTTTTAATCAGGATACTTACTTGACATTGTGGCAGATGCGGAGGATACTTCCTGAGAATCTTGGGTGGCAACTTGAAAAGTTCTTGTCTCCGGATCAAGCTTCTTGAAGGCCAAAAGCCTCTCTTTTGCAGCAGGTGTCAACTTCAGATGAGAGATGGAGATAGCTGCACAATAAACAGAAAACAAAGAAAATACTAGCGATCCTCATCCTAAGGAACAAATCTGATGGTGATCCTTCCAGGATCCTCTATCCTACCATGAATAGCCCACTCCTTGGGCAGATCCTTTCCATCAGGGATGGTATCCCTCCTAACAAAGAAGAACCGTCGCTTCCAATTCGTGTCATTCTTGGTGACCTTGAGAACAGGGTGATCCTCTCCGGCTTTCCGTTTAAACAAATATCGACAGGATCCAAACGTTGTGAGATCATACATCTCAGCCAGCTCCGCCATTCCTAAATCAATCCCTTCCTGCTCAATGATCCTTTCAAGGGTATATAAAACCCTCCAGATCATTGGCATGGCCTGGATGTAGGAGATGCCGGTGAGGGAAAAGAAGGACTGGGTGAATTGAGGGAAAGGATATGAATACCCTATCAGGAACGGAGTAACAGGAAAGGCTACCCAAGTATCAGAGATAAAGTCACTCAAAGCAGTGGGAGTGAAGGACTTGAAGATGGTGTTCGCCGGAAAACAGTGACGGATTCTATCAACCTGAGGATCAGTAAAACAGCACCTCTCGGTGGGAGAGTCTTTGATGATCCCTTGACCTTTCAAGGGGCTGTTCTTCTTAGGATCCTTGTGAGGGGAATTCCGGAGCAACATATTTGCAGAAGAATGGAAAGAGACAGAGAAACAGAGTAAGAGAAGGAAGAAAAGAGGAGAATACCTGATCGATCTTCGGACGAGATTATAAAGGGAGCTTCTCTTGAATTTAAATGCAAATTGATCCTATCTCTATCTCCTATTTATAATGATGATCTGCAGGGCTGTCACTTCTGTGACGTAAGAATTGCAACGGCTAGTTCGACTTTAACGGCTAGTTATCCGATTAACTTGTTGCGGATAAGATCAAGCAAAATATAACTCATTTATTTACAATATTACTCCTTATATTTTGGGGGCAATTGTTAGGGCTGGATTTTTGTAACATATGATCCTTACATGTGATCCTAACCAGTGATCCTTATTTCTTTGGCAGATAGTGATCCTCAGAAGAGTTCCAGGATCAGGATCATGGACCATCATAGGGATCCTCATGCTAACAGTTGTTTTCATTGGATTTAATGTTATCTTGCAGGAATGTCTAGCAGGATCCGCTCTTAGCAACGTAATCAAGGGACTCGTCTTTACAACTTTGGCATATGCTTAATCAGAGATGAACGTTGTAGAGGATATGGAAACTCCGCATGATTTAAGGGCGATAATTTAGGCTAGATTTACTTTTATTCCTAAAGGGGTAATGAGCTGATAGTTAGTCTATTTACCTAAAATAGGGCCACCCACACTTGTATATATAGCACTCTTCCACATTCGGAAGACGAACAACAACACATTTATCACACGCTTAGACACACGATACTATAGTGATCCTTGTACTCAGCTCGTTACCATCCGAAGTTGTAACCATTATTTGTTATATTGAAGTTTGGTGATCGGTAGTTGCCATCACCCGAGGTTTTTTATGCCGGAGATCATTCACTGATCAAGGGCTTTTTCCTCGTATAAATCCTTGTGTCACTTGCATATTTCATACTAAAGTGATCCTTTACTTCTTCATCAAACCAAGCATCATTCCCCGTTTACATAGAGTTTGGTTGCATTATCCTTGTGTGATTTTTGACCAAAACAATGGGTATTCCTGAATCAGACATCACAACAAGATCCTCTGTGCTTGTGGGATTTAGTGGCGAAACTAAGAAAACCCTGGGGGACATCAAACTCCCAATTTACGTGGAAGGATTACATAATTATCAGAAATTTTGTGTTATTGACTGTTTATCTTGTTGTAATGTTATCCTTGGCAGGCCCTGGATACACGATATGAAGGCAGTCCCATCCACCTACCATCAATGTGTAAAGCTCCCTAGCCCTTGGGGAATAATCAAGATTGATAGTGATCAGCAGGAGGCTAAGGATTGTTACACCTCATCAATGAAACCGGCCTCGAAATCAAGGGAACAATAGCAATTAAAGTATCCTCCAAGGGATGTCTTGGAGGCAAGAGAGCAGGATGTGGACGAAATCCTCCTGGAGCCTGATGATCCTGAATCCAAAATCTATATCGGATCAGGGATCCTTGGACAAATGAAAGAAGACATTGTATCCTTCCTCAAAAGAAGAAAATCTACCTTTGCATGGAAACATGAGGATATGACAGGTATATCTAAAGATATTATCACTCATAAACTTGGCATTGACAGGTCAGTTAAACCAATCCATCAAAAAAGGAGGAAATTTGCACCAGAAAGAAATGCCATTATCCAGGAAGAGGTAGAAAGATTACTACGAGCAGGTATGATTAGAGAAGTGAAGTATCCAAAATGGCTGGCCAATGTGGTTGTTGTTCAAAAGAAAAATGGAAAGTGGAGGGTATGTGTCGATTTCACTGATTTGAATAAGGCATGTCCCAAGAATCCTTTCCCATTACCCCACATTGACTCCATGGTGGATGCAACGGCGGGTCATGAACTGTTAACCTTTATGGATGCATCATTTGGATTCCAACAAATTCAGATGGAACCATCTGACCAAGAGGATACGGCTTTTATGACCCCAACCGGTTTATATTGTTATATTGCTATGCCGTTTGGATTAAGGAATGCAGGTGCAACATATCAAAGGCTGGTGAACATGATGTTCAAAGATCAGATTGGACAAACTATGGAAGTATACATAGACGATATGGTAGTAAAATCCAAGAAAGCTGAGGATCACCTAAGGGACTTGGAGGAAGCATTTGATATCCTTGATAGTTATAACATGAAGCTTAATCCTTCAAAATGTCACTTTGGTGTTAAAGCAGGCAAATTCTTAGGATATATGGTAACCCAGAGGGGAATCGAAGCAAGCCCGGAACAAATCAAAGCATTGGTGAATATCAAATCCCCTGCCAACACTAAGGATGTGCAAAGGCTAACAGGCAGGATAGCAGCCTTAAACAGATTTATATCCAAATCCTCAGAAAAATGTAAAGAATTCTACGATATCCTAAGAAAGAACAAGAAATTCGAATGGACTGAAAAGCCTGAGAATGCTTTACAAGCCCTCAAAGAATACATGTCCTCAGCTCCAGCATTGATGAAACCAGAAAAAGGAGATGTGTTATCCTTATATCTTGCGGTATCCTCAAAAGCAGTAAGTGCAGTCCTTGTTAAGGATCATGAAGGTACACAATATCCTGTCTATTATGTAAGTAAGAGTTTACTTGATGCTGAATCCAGGTATTCACACCTTGAAAAACTTATTCTTGCACTAATTATGGCATCTACTAAACTAAGACATTATTTTGAAACCCATGTTATTGTTGTTAGAACTAATTTTCCAATTAAGAATGTCCTCAGGAAACCAGAGATGTCCGAAAGGATGGCTAAGTGGGCAGTAAAGCTTAGTGCCCATGATATAAGATATGAGCCTAGAACAGCCATCAAATCTCAAGCATTAGCAGACTTTGTGGCTGATTTCAGTAGTGATTTACAAAAGGAAGCCGAATTGGAAGTCCAGCAGCTGGATGAAACCAAGGATCCTTGGATACTACATACTGATGGATCCTCAAATGTTAAAGGCACGGGGCTTGGTATACTACTAAAATCGCCACAGGGGGACATAATACCCCACTCCATAGCTTGTGAGTTCCAAGCCACTAATAATGAGGCTGAATATGAAGCCTTAATCGCTGGTTTGCAAATTGCTAAGCATATGGGGATCAGGTATCTTGAGGTATACGTGGATTCATTGTTAATCACTAATCACTTTAACGGATCCTATGCTGTTAAAGGTGAAAAACTAACCAAATATTTAGAGATAGTCAAAGAATTGGCACTCTCCTTTGCTTTCTTCAGTTTGACACAGGTACCAAGGGAAGAAAATACAGAAGCTGATGCATTGGCCAATCTAGGATCATCTTTGAAGATCCCAGAGGATATAAGTATCCCCATCATCCATATCCTGGCTCCTGCTATTGAAAATCAGGTGGCCATGGAAATAGAAGAGGATTCTGCAATGATCCCTAGTGAGGATACTCAATCTTGTTCAGGATCATGGATCTCACCAATCATGAGATACTTACAACACGGAGAAATTCCTATGGGAGAAAACCCTAGGGCTTTCAGAATTAAGGTATCTCAATTCACAATCTTAAATAATATGCTGTATAAGCGATCTCTTGCAGGACCATATTTAAGATGTATCGAGGATCCTGGAGTTCAAGAAGTTTTAAAAGATTTCCATGAAGGAGATTGTGGAAACCACACTGGGGGCAGGGCATTGTTCTCAAGGATCTTAAGGACAGGATACTACTGGCCAACTATGAAAAGGGATGCTGTGGAGTATGCTAAGAAGTGTCATCCTTGTCAAAGACACAGCAATATCCTTCATCAGCCGGTTGAATTTCTACATCCTATACCATCCTCTTGGCCATTTATGAGATGGGGGATGGATATAGTCGGCAAGCTCCCTAAGGCACCTGGTGGAAAAGTGTTCATGCTTGCTATGACTGACTACTTCTCCAAGTGGATAGAGGCTGAAGCTTTTGCCCAAGTCAGAGAAAAGGAAGTTATATCCTTTATTAAGAGAAATATTATAACTAGATTTGGCGTTCCTTCTGAAATTGTATGTGATAATGGTTCCCAATTTATTGGGAGCAGAACTACTAACTTTTGTGACAGCTGGGGGATTAAGATGATAACATCAACACCAGTCCACCCACAAGCTAATGGTCAAGCAGAATCATCCAACAAGATCATCATCAACAATCTGAAGAAGAAACTTGGATCCAAGAAGGGGAAATGGGCAGAGGAATTACCTTATGTGCTTTGGGCCGATAGGACAACCCCCAAGAATGCTACTGGTCAAACACCATTCTCTTTGGTATTTGGGGCAGAATCAGTGATCCCAACAGAAATGGTGGTTCCAACTGCTAGAACAAGTACCCGTGATCCTGAGGAGAATGATGCAAACCTGGCTCAAGACTTGGATACTATTGAGGAAATCAGGGATCTGGCTAGGATAAGGATGGCTAGCTACCAACAAAGAATGGCTGGTGCTTATAACAAAAATGTCAGGATAAGGAAATTCCAAGTTGGGGATATGGTATTGAGAAAAGCATTCCAGAATACCACCAATCCTGCTGATGGGAAATTGGCACCAAAATGGGAAGGCCCTTATTTGATCGAAGCCGAAGCAGGAAAGGGGGCATATAGACTGCTGACCATGGAGGGTAATTTGTTACCAAGAGCCTGGAATGCTGTCCACTTGAAGAAATATTTCATGTGAGCAGGATCCTTCTGGCACATATGATCCTTACATTAGAAGTATCCTTCAAGGTTCCCTGAAGTATCGATGATCCTTACTCTGGTAATGTCCTAAGCTTGAACTCTTATTTACATATTTTCTTATTTAAGGATAAGGATCATGTATCCTTCATCCTTCTCTCACGAGATTATGAGTTCTGATAGTCCAGGTATCCTTAGCATATTGTCGACAATCTTCAGAAGCAACTCAGATCCTTGGGTTCAACCCCAGTTGTTTGGGATTGTCCCCAGTTATCCTTGGGCTTGTCCCCAGTTTTCGCCTGTAGCGCACGATGATCCTGGTATAGTTCACGTCTTTGGGACCAGTACTCGCTTTAGGGGCTGATAATTCCATCGTACTGGCTATACCTAGGATCCTACGTATAATGGTAGACGTACCATACATCTGTTCCTAAGGTTTCTAACGTTTTCACGTTAGCTAAGGTTTAGGCATTTTCATGTCACTAAGTTTGGATAGTCGCCAGTGAGGGCCATACTCCAGTTTACATACGATCCTTGGGCTTGTCCCCAGTTATCCTTCGGGCTTGTCCCCAGTGATCCTTTGGGCTTGTCCCCAGTTATCCTTCGGGCTTGTCCCCAGTGATCCTTTGGGCTTGTCCCCAGTTATCCTTTGGGCATGTCCCCAGTTACTAACTTATCTATGATATTGGCTTAGTCCCAAGTTATATTCTATTTTCAGGTTTTCAAAGATAAACAATTAAGGATCCTCAATCCTTATTATCCATTAAAGTTCTTCCTATGGTTATCCTGATTAAAGGTTAGGATCCCAACTTGGATTCTCAGGTATGATCCTTAACTGTTTTGATTACATTCATTATTTTGAATAACCCTTACACTTTGACAACTGAACCTATGATCCTTAAAATTAACTACTTTTTGGAAGTTTTCGACTATAGGATATTTCATCCTGGATCATATCCTAAATTTCTTAAACATAATTTGCTTAACCTTTCTTACTTATACAAGTATAAATCAAAACAATTGAAAGTTCAAAAGATATACAAGGATAACATCACAGGATAAGTCAAAAGTTAAAAGTTTTATTCATTAAATATTTAACCCCTTTTTAAAGTTGTCAAAATTGCCAACCCACGTTTCTACCAACAAAACGTGGCCCGTCCACATGGGTTGGCAAAGGGTGTCCATTGTTCATGCGGTCATAGCAAGTGCAGGAAATTAAAGGCGGCAGGATCACAATGGCTTCATCCCCCAAACAGAGGATCCCTCCACCATATGTAATCCTACCTATTGTTCACAGGATCCTAGATCCTCAACCCTAAACCTATTGTTCAAATACAGACCATAATTGTTTTAAAACATCACAACCACCAAACAAAAAAAATTGGGCTCCGGCTAAGTCTCGAAATTTCCATCATTGCCCAATCATGCAGCTCAATCCTTCGCTGCACCATCACCACCGGCTCCACTTGCCTCTCCATCATGATCCTTACCAGCGCCTCCACCCTCAAGCATCGGGATCTCCTCAGCCTCTTCATCATCCTCAAGCTCTGCCAGCCTCGCCTTCCAGCCCTCCACGTCCCATGTGCTCCTATCGAAAGCAGGATCCTGAGCCTCCATAGCCATTTGCAGCTGGATCTTGTACATAGCTATTGCAGCAGAGACCTTGGCATCTTGGGTGATCTCATGCTTCTCATAGTCAAAGTTGATCAGCATCTTGGCAGCATCATCCTTGGTGGCTCGAAGCTCCTTCTCAAGATCAGCTATCTTGAGATCCTTCAACACCCCAACCTGTTGAAGGTCAGCAATCTGGCGATCCTGATCCTCAACGTGGCCAACATATGTCTCTACCTCAGCAAATTTCTGCAAGGAAGACAAGGAATGACCTCAGAAATCAAGTAATCCTTAGACTAGCAGGATACACAAGCAGGACAGTGATCCTTACCTCGTTGATGTAATCCAGACACTGTTGGCGGAGCAGGGGCAGACCTTGCAAATCCTCAGAGGCCTTTCTCTTCTTGCTTCCTTTTCCCCTGATAGGTGCTTTAGGGGCTGAAGCAGTTGGGCTAGCAGCAGGAGTCTTCTTCCTTGCGGATTTGACATTAGTAAGATCATCGATGCCGAACTTCGAAGCAGACTTAGAGGATTTTCCAGCGCCTACACAACCAAAACAAGATAAGTATCTTAATTTTATTTGACTCTCATTATATAAATACTCCTTAAAAGAGGATACTTACTTGACATTGTGAAAGAAGCAGAGGATACTTCCTGAGAATCCTGGGTGGTGACCTGGAAAGTTCTTATTTCAGGGTCAAGCTTCCTAAAGGCCAAGAGTCTCTCTTTTGCAGCAGGAGTCAACTTAAGATGAGAAACGGATATAGCTGCACAATAAGGAAACAAAAGAATGTCAGTGATCCTTATGCTAAAGGATAAGTTCTACGGTGATCCTTCCAGGATCCTCTATCCTACCATGGGTAGCCCACTGCTTGGGCAGATCCCTCCCATCAGGGATGGTATCTCTCCTCACAAAAAAGAACCGCCGCTTCCAGTTCATGTCATTTTTGGTAACTTTGAGAACAGGGTGCTCTTCTCCAGCCTTTCGTTTGAACAAGTATCGGTGGGATCCAAAAGTTGTGAGATCATACATCTCAGCCAGCTCCGCCATACCCAGATCAATTCCTTCTTGTTCGATGATCCTTTCAAGGGTGTGTAAAACCCTCCAAATCATCGGCATAGCCTGGATATAGCAGATGCCGGTAAGAGAGAAAAAGGACTCGGTGAACTGAGGGAAAGGATACGAGTATCCTATCATGAAGGGAGTGACCGGGAAAGCAACCCAAGTCTCAGAGATGTAATCGCTCAGAGCGGTAGGGCTAAAAGATTTAAAGAGGGTGTTCGCCGGAAAACAATGACGGATCTTGTCAATCTAAGAATCAGTAAAACAACACCTCTCGGTGGGGGAATCCTTGATGATCACTTGACCCTTCAAGGGGCTGTTATTCTTAGGATCCTTGCTGGAGAGTTCCGGAGCAACATATTGAACGAAATAAGAAAAACAGAGCAAGCAAGAGAGAAGGTGAAGGGGAATACCTGTTCAATCCTCTGGTCGCGGTTATAAAGGGAAGAGTCCTTGAATTTAAATGCAAACGATCCTATCCCTATTTCTATTTATAATGATGATTTGTGCAGGGCTGTCACCTCCATGACGTCAGATCGCAACGGATAATTCATTCTTAACGGCTATATATCCGTTGAGTTAGTTATAGATAAGATCCGGCAAAATATAACTCGTTAATATTATATAATTACTCCTTATATTTTGGGGGCAATTGTTAGGGCAGGATTTTAATGACCTGTGATCCTTACATGATATCCTAACGAGTGATCCTTGTTTCTTTGGCAGATAGTGATCCTCAGAAGAGCTTCAGGATCAGGATCATGGATCATCCTAATGATCCTCATACTAACGATTGTTCTCTTTGAATTTAATGTTGTTTTGCAGGGATTACGAGTTGGACCTGGTCTTGGCAACGTTATTAAGGAATCTTTCACGTAAATCTCGCACATACATCACCGGAAATAGACGTTGTGGAGAATATGGAAACTTAGCACAAATTACGGGCAATTAGTTAGGCTAAATTTACTTCTATTTCTAAAGGGGTAACGAGCTAGTAGTTAGGTGACTTGCCTAAAATTCAACCACACACGCTTATATAAATGGCACTCTACAGCATTCGGAAGACACAACACATTTCTCACACGCTTTAGCATACGATACTATAGTGATCCTTGTACCTAGCTCGTTACCATCCAAAGTTGTAAACATTGTTTGTTATATTGAAGTTTGGTGATCGGTAGTTTCCATCACCCGAGGTTTTTTATGCCAGAGATCATTCATTGATCAAGGGCTTTTTCCTCGTATAAATCCTTGTGTCACTTGTGCAATTTTCATTTAAGTGATCCTTATCTTTATTCATCATATCAAGCATCATTCCCCGTTTACAAAGAGTTTGGTTGCATAATCTTTGTGTGATTTTTGACCAAAACACAGTGTATAAGCCTACTGATTAGCCTTGTTTAACCTAATTAAATTAACAATGCCCATAAACTGGGTTATTAAATAATACAGAAGCTACGACAATTCACGTGATTAAAACCCTCACAACTAATGACAAAGTGCGATACTTAAATATCCAGCGGATTCACAACGAATGACAGAGTATAGCCCGAATTTGGATAGCACTCAAACATTCAAGTCGAAATCACGACGAATGACAAAGTATAACGCTAATGTGGGCAGCACTTAAACATCTGTTGGATAGTTTCAATCGATCGGACGTTGTATCGTAATAGCGATCGAGTTATTACCCTGTTTACGGCAGCGTTTTGAGATTTGTGTGTGTTGTGGACTGTTTCTGCTATAACTCAGCGTCTAATTTGAGTTTTATCGTCGTTCAAATGCCAAATTTCAGTTGCCAGACTCCTCTATTTATACACGAATTTTGACCCCCCTCGCGTGACGCGAGGGGTACCCCCTTGGGCGTCGCGTGGCGCGAGGGGTCACCCTACTCCATAGGGTAGCCCTTTGCGTGTGTAGCCTTGCTGAATCGACAGTTTTACAAAATTCGAATTTGACAACAAGTTATTTAGATAATCGTCCACTAGGGTTTACCCCCCCTGAGTTTTAGGGGCCCTGATCCTGATTCTGATTGTTCTGAAAATTTTAGGGTTAATGCAGAATTACTTGGGTTTCTCAATTAGGGTTTCCTTATTAGATAATTAATATACTAAGTAATAGTTTTAGTGAGAGTTGTTACATCCTCCCTACCTTAAGAAAAATCTCGTCCTCGAGATTTACTGGAATAGATGAGGATATTTCCGCTTCATTTCTGATTCTAGTTCCCAAGTGTATTCTGGCCCTCTTTTCGAATCCCATTTGACTTTGACTAGCACTAGTCGTTTGTGCTTGAGAAACTTGACTTTTCTATCTTCTATTTGTAGTGGTTTCTTTACAAATTTTAGCTTTTCATTTACCTCTATATCTTGGAGAGGTACTAACAGGGATTTGTCGGATAAACATTTCTTGAGGTTGGATAAATGAAACACATCATGTACTCCAGCTAATTTTTCTGGTAGTTGTAAACGATAAGCAACTGGTCCTATTCGTTGTATTACTGGAAATGGTCCTACGTATCGTGGACTCAGCTTTCCTTTCTTACCAAATCGTACTACTCCTTTCCAAGGAGAGAATTTCAAAAGTACTTTGTCTCCGACTTGAAACTCTAGTGGCTTGCGGCGATTGTCTGCATAGCTTTTCTGGCGATCTCTAGCCGTCTTCAGTCTTTCCTTGATTTGAGTTATCATGTCAGTGGTTTCTTGTACGATTTCAGGACCTGATAATTAACTTTCTCCTATTTCTGCCCAGCATACTACTTACGTCCATATAATGCTTCAAATGGGGCAGCTTCGATGCTTGAATGATAACTATTGTTATAGGAGAATTCAATTAAGGGTAAGTGGTTATCCCAATTACCACCGAAGTCAATTACACATGCTCGGAGCATGTCTTCCAAGGTTTGTATCGTCCTTTCACTTTGTCCGTCTGTTTGAGGATGATATGCAGTACTTAAATTTAGTCAAGTTCCCATTGCTTCCTGGAAACTAGTCCAGAAATGGGAAGTGAACTGACTATCCCTATCCGATACAATGGAGAGTGGAACTCCATGTAAGGATACTACTTCATCTACGTACAACTTAGCTAATCTTTCCATGCTAAAGGTTTCCTTCATTGGTAGAAAATGAGCTGATTTGGTTAATCGATCCATAATTACCCAAATTGCATCATTACCTTTTCTGGTTTTGGGTAACTTGGTAACAAAATCCATTGTTATGAGTTCCCATTTCCATACCGGCATTTCTAATTGTTGTAGTAGTCCTGAAGGTTTCTGTAACACCTCGAAATTTTATGTCCAATAATGTGTTAACACGTGTCATGGGCTTACACGTGGCATTAGATATTAAATAAAGGACTAAAGTTGGCAAACCTTGAAAGTAAGTAAATTCGAGGGTTATAAATGTCAACAAAGGGTAAATATACTGTATAGTAACCCTAAGCGATGCTCGTACCTTCAAACGAGTAAATCATGGATCGTACGGAAGCGAAACGCGGAAGAAAGTGAGAGATTACAAGCTGCAGGGGTTAACTGTGTCAACATGTTTAATTATACCTTTGAGTGACCCTTTGACGTACCCGAGGCTTTGTAACAGTAAAATACGCTCACTAGAATGTACTATATAAATTCCGCGAAGTTCCGTTTTAAAACGAGAAAGTTATGATCAAATTCGCACGAGAGGGGTTAAAAGCGTCAACAATGAGAGTTAAGGCTTTCCGGATAATTAACAAACTAACCGGGGACTTAACAATGCGGGTAAATGGCACGAGGCCCTTAATTGTAATGAACCGAGTGCCATATCGCAAAAGTTACCCCTTCAAACCCGAAAGGTCAGGTTATTAATTACCGAAGATTTCGTTAATCATTACAAAAGATTTAGAAATCTTGAAAAATAGACCTAATGCGGGCCGCGTAAACGTTTAGAGTAAGTTAACGGGGGCCGCGAGCCTTCTGCAAATATACGTTCTAACATGAAGATCCAGGCGGCCCGTGTACAAGCCTGCCTGATCTTTCATGCGGGCCACGTGAGGTCAGTTGGTAGACTTGTGTGTCAAGGAGTTGTGGTGGAATTTTCACTATAAAAGGCCATTCTTAGTTCACAAATGAAACACACCTCTAAACACATCTTCTAATCATTCCTGGAGCTCTCAAGTGTTCTTCTATCATCCTAAGTCGTGCACAAGCTTCTGTAAGATTGTCTAACCCTTTTGTGGTTTAGTTTTTGCTTAGTTTAGCCTAAAAGTCAATCCGTCGTAACTAACGATTGACTTTGCGATAAATCACGAATGGTCCAGTGAATTGTCGAATCAAAAGTAGTTATGTGTTGGTATTTATGTGGGTAATAAACCCTTAAAAAGGTTCCCCCTGATTACCACTCTAACTAGTTCAAATGTCGAGTCAAACGTGCACTTAAAAAGTCAACAGAAAGCTATTTTGCGATTTTATACATAATCTATAATGTAGGTGATGTGTAACCTGTTTTGATGTTTTTAAAACATGATAATAAGTATATAAACTAGTCTAAGCTCGTTTGATCCGACCATTTATTGTCTTGACCCGGTTCGGAACCGAAAGTCGCAAAAGTTTGACTTTTGCATTGACTCCAGTTCTGACCCGTTAAAGTTTGATTTAGATATGCCTTAGGACTCTCTTAGGACCAGGTTACATGATGGTATAACCCTCTGTGACCGGTTCGTGGTTCGTCCGAGTCTTTTACGCATTTCCGTTAAATGCTTAAAAGTTGACCGTAACGCCCTTTCTATATTAAAACGAGAATTTCGGACATGTGAAAGAATCCTAAACTTAGTTACTGAATTCTAAGCATGTCCCTAAAATTTCATGTCAATCCGAGGTCCAGAATAGGAGTTATGCTAAATAGCGCAAATTGCGGAACTTTAGTAATTAAATAGCGCAATTAGCATAACGCCTATCTAAACCCGGATTTCGACACCAAACCTTTTACTCACTGTTGTAAAATAATATTTTGGGATTTTTAAAGATTTTAATTATTTTTAACCTGCTCATAACCTGCGGTTATGGCAACGGTTCGGTAAATACCGAATATACCCTTTTCGGCCATAACTTGAGTTCTACAAGGTCTTTTGACCCGATTCCAGTTGCTACTGATTTTAAATAATAAATAAAGTATTTTGAACTTTATAAACTGATCGGGAAACTCAGATTTCCTGTAGAACTCAGAAACCCTTTTTATAATCTTTAAAAAGACCAAAATACCCCTACGGGGCATATTATTAACTTAAACTCGTTACGGGCATTATGGAAGGTATCCTACTGATACCACAACCTCTTTAAAGTATTTTAACTTAGGAAAACAGTGTAGGACTCTAACGGATACCCGTTGCGTCTTTTGCACGCACGGTTCGGCTTATGTAACTAGTTTACATAATTTAGCCGAAACGGGTCAAACTATATTGTTTTAACCCCAAAATCCAGAGTATGATTGTTATACCCATATAAAACAAGTCTTCAAACTTGTTGGGTCAAAATCACACTCCATTCACGGTTTTCGCCTTTCACGCGATTAAACCGTAACAATTCTTTAAGACTAACCGGTCTAAGCTTAGGCTTAATTAAAGACCCGTTAGCATTCTAATTGGTTATTTATACCATCGTTCCAGACTAGAGCCTTCCGGTAAATTGTACCTACGCTTACTTAAATGAATACGGCTGAGTTATTATTCTTGCTATTTAAGACAGGAGCTAGCTCAGGTAAATACTCTTAACTTATTTTCCCTATACGGGCTTGGGATACGGTATAATGATACCGCTTGGTCGGGTATTGAATATTTAATCGGATTGTGATTAAATTATTGAGGTAACCCGGTTTGATCTGTATTGTTTGAAATAAAAGCCTTTAGGGGTTAATGACCATGTCCCGGATATCCTCGACATCATTGTATTATAAAATGGTCACGTCTTATGCACGGGGTGTAGGCATACACCTGACAGTTGCATAAGGGAAACGGTATCTCACGCTCAGTGGGCCTATACTTGTGACGTGTCTGTTAATCTTGACTCGGTTTCTACATCGGGCCCTGAACGTACAATGAACATGTAAATCTGTATACAAGATCATAATTATGATTGTCTCAAGTTATAAAAGATTAATTTTGCCTCTGTGCATTTTAATCAAAGTGTCAAAATAATTTGTGCCTGGTGCATCTAAATCAATTTTCCTAAACTCTTTTCAAATGAGTCAGTTGAGTGTATTTACCAGTGAAAACTGACGTATTTTCAAAAGTCTAAGTGACAGGTACAAGTACGTAATAGGCTGGAAGCTGCTCAGGACATTAATAAGGAATCTTGCAAGTTCTAGGCGTCTAAAGTCTGTAGAACAATGTTTATAGATCTGCCTGTGGATCCCTTACTTTCCGTTGTAATACTTGGATATACTTTTATTCGGAATATAATATATTTATCTTTTGCTTCCGCTGTGCATTCATATATATTGTGTGGTTTGACTATATTGTTGCCAACTACGTCACGGTAATCCCCCACCGGGCCCACCGGTGAGACACGTGGAAATCGGGGTGTGACAGGTTGGTATCAGAGCCAACATTGAGTGAATTAAACACTATCCTTATGTGTTTAATCTCAATGACACAATTGCACATATTCGAGTCTAGACTTAACATAGGAATATTCTAAATTCTGATCTGGAAATTTTGCTTCCAAATTTTTATACGTCGCCAAGCGAAGGAGCTGTAATAGGAAGTCTCCACATCCGGAGCCTTGAAATGCTGAGCTTCGTACCGCGGCTAGAATGAAACGAGCATCTAAGGAGAGGACACTCAGAAATAAAGTAAAGGAGAAACTCCTCCTGCTGAAGATCGTTTCCCTAAATAAAGTTCTTATAAGGGCACAATTATCTTTCAGTCCCTACTAGGACAACATTATTCCTTTCAAGTCCCGCTTAGGGCAACCTTATACTTTTATTTTCATATGGTGGAATGATTAAATTTAAACTTTCATTCTAAACAAGAATATTAAATAAATGGAAAATAATATTTCCTTTTGTAAGATCTACCATTATAATAAAATGACAAAATCTAAAAAGGGCAAGACCTAGCCACGTGTCATTTAAGATCGGGCCAAGATGGTAGTTCCATAATTAGATTCAGATCCATATTTAACACCTCAATTTAAAATTGTTCTGCGATAATTATTAACTAAGAATCTTAAGAGTGAAACCTAGCCAGGTGTCACTATAAGACCCGGCCAAGATGGTAAGACCTGATTAAAAGATTCAGACTCCCCGTTAACCTCTGTGAACATGTTAACGTCCTTGGCAGATGTGATTCGTTAAAATCGCACGCGTCATTCTTATATAAGAATCCTTCTAAGGATTCCAAAGCCCAAATTAATGATTGGAAAATCATGGGTTAAATCGTCAATAAAGATGATCATTATTAAACATCCATTAGTGATGTAGTGCCTACGGGCCAAACTTGTTAAACATCCATTAGCGATGTAGTGCCTACTGGCCATGCTAATTGTCATATAAAACAAAAGGCAGTGATGGTCTATGACTCCCTGTCAGAAAAAGGTAATGAACTAGGTTCAAACCTCAAATGCTTTGATTCTCTGAAATCATAGCATATAATTTATATATGTCCTTGCGACTAAGCCTGTTGTGCTAATATATTTAAAGGCCTTGATTCTCTGAAATCATGGCTTATGATTTAAAATTTGTCCTTGTGACTAGGCCCTCTGCGCCACCTTAATATCCTTGATGTTTTATAACTAGGATAAATTATAATGAAAATGATAATTAAATATAACTAACAAATTAACCAATATGGTTTATATTACTATGGTTAATAAATCGTTTAAGACGATAAAACTGTAAGAGCTTCCGTATAAACCTTGCCCTTGTTTGATTTTATGTAGCATATAAAACTACATGGCTAAGTCAAAGGAAGAGAACAGTCACCCTCTGGAAAACCGCGATGATGAAAGGATTAATATAACCAGAGGAGAGCTTCGTACATTGATTGATTCAGCGGTATCTAAAGCTGTAGAGGAGCGATTTAGGGAGTATAGTGAGACTAATAGTAAAGCCTCATCTATACCTCACTCTAAATCTGTCCCTAAAACTCATTCAGAGCCTCATAACAAGCCGCCCTCTAAGAATGAAGGACCAAAGAAGAATGACGATCGTCATTCATCAAATGAACACAGTGTTCCATCCAAGAAGCAAGTGTTCGATAATGAACCACGTACCAAGTCCTGTACCTATAAATACTTTGTTTCCTGCAAACCTTGGGATTTCACTGGGGAGAAAGGAGCAGTAGATTGTATGGTCTGGTTGGACGAAATGGACGCGGTGGTTGACATCAGCGGTTGTGCTGAAAGGGATGTAGTGAAGTATGTATCCCAGTCGTTCAAAGGAGAGGCACTAGCATGGTGGAAAGCTCTCATTCAAGCCGCTGGGAAGAGCCCACTTTACAGCATGTCATGGGAACAGTTTGTTGCTCTCATTATGGAGAACTACTGCCCGCAACACGAGGTGGAGAGGATCGAGTCAGATTTCTTATCATTAGTTATGACAAACTCATATTGTCAAGCTTACCTTACCAATTTCAATACCCTGTCCAGACTAGTTCCTTACCTAGTAACACCAGAACCCAAGAGGATTGCTCGCTTCATTGGGGGTTTAGCCCCAGAAATCAAGGCCAGTGTTAAGGCCTCAAGGCCTGCTACGTTCAGGTCAGCGGCAGACCTGTCGCTATCTCTTACACTTGATGTACGCAGAAACATGGCTGACAAGGCCTCTGAAGATGGAAAGAGAAAAAGGGAGGGTGAGAATTCTCATCGCTCCGATAGGAAGAGTACCGGGTTTAAAAGAGACAGCCAGCAGTCGGTTGAGAAGACCAAGTGCGAAACCTGTAGGAAATACCACCTCGGGAAATGCAGATTTGAATCTCAGCCTCTACCGTGTGGAATTTGCAAGTCTCAGGAACATAAAACCCTGGATTGCAAGGAGCTAAAAGATGCAACATGTTATGGTTGTAACGAGAAGGGGCATATCAAGACCAACTGCCCTAGGAATCAGAAGAAGCCCGAAGAGCCAAGAGAACAAACGCATGAGTCTTCAGGATGAACGCCCAGGAGACGGTGCAGTATGATAAATATATAGCAGGACTCCGATCATTTAATACGAGATGGAAAAATTGGTCGTTGATACTTAAGAAAACGCTCCAACAAATCCTAGATTGATGTTTGTATCTATTAGGAATCACTCTTTTTATGGCAAGCTTTCAAACTATCCAAAGTTCATCAATATAATAAAGACAGATGTGACGTTTTGATCCCCTGTCAAAAAGATGATGAATTAGGCCCGAACCTTAAACGCCATTGATGGTCTTTCGTGACCTAGGCTAAACATAATGAATATATATATTAAATAACATTCATTGAGAATGTTAATACTATATTAGCCTATATGGTCTATAAATACCATGGTTAGTATATGTTAAGACCATCAGGATAAAGAATAGCAGTTGTTGGATTGTAACTAAGAAATTATTTTATTGGCATTAGGGACCAATAACGAAAATGGCAAACTCAAATGAGACAGCCGGCGATCGTATTATGAATGATGTAACACATGCCGATGAAGCTACAATTGTGAGCCTTAGAATTTCCGAAAGCGTTCTCCAAACTATGGTAGACGCAACTGTTGGAAAGGCTGTGAAGAAAGCTATGAAAAAGTTCAAGGAGCCCCAGGCTACTCGCTCCCAATTTTATCTGGGACCACATTTCCTTACTCATAAGGAGGACCTTGTTCATACCTCAAATGCCAAAGATAAGCTAAAAAGAAAAAAGGAGGAAAATAACTCCCAGAGCTTTATAAAGAAGAACAAACGAAAGTCCAACCAGAAACCGGTATGCAAGACCTGCAAGAAGTGCCACTATGGGAAGTGCAGGTTCGAACCAAAATCCCGATCACAACCAAGGGTATGTGGGATCTGCAAATCGGGGGAACATACAACGTTGGACTGCGGGGACATGGGGAATGCAGTCTGCTTCGGCTGTAATGAGAAGGGCCACATCAAGACCACGTGCCCTAAATATGTCAAAGGAAATGCGGCTAAAGAAGAAAAGTGATGTGCTCTAAAATATACATATTTTATATAATATTTCCTACACTTTTGAGCAGTTTGTAGGTTGATATTTTATTAGATTCTTGTTTATATTTAAAGTTTGATGATTTTAAATGATATCAAGGCAAAATGATTAATATGCATCAACCCTCATAGTATTTGTATATATTATTTATAATGTAAATAATTAAAATGAAAAAGAAAAGTCAAATAAAGAAAAATAAAATTACTAGAATTCTCGTTGGATTTGCACCACATGAATTAGATTGATATCTAAGTTGTTTTAATTATTTAGAGAACTTATGATTAATCTATTGTTTCAATGTTGATTCTTTTCAGTGGCATTCCAAGAGTAAATGGGCTTAAGTGTTAGACTAAAAATGAATTAAGCAAAGAAAGGGATCTTGGACAGAAACGCAAGGATTAAAAGATCTGGCCATATGAAATTGTGCAGTTAGTTTAAAGCAGGCCCACATCCTACTTAATGACCCAACACTTACGATTAGTGCACCGCCAATGAAAGCCCAGATAAGTTTGAAACAAATTTAGGAGGTGGGCTCATAATTCAGAAGATATATACAATATAAACAGGCGGCTGACCCTACTGGATATATACGTCTAGACGGCAACGAACATCAGAGACGAAGGCTGCTGCACACAGAAGGCGATTTCAAGGAGAATAAAAGGATTGGTTCGAGTTTAAACCTCAGATTCAAGATACGAGTTCAGTTTTACAAACGGTTTAGTTCGGTTTAATTTGCTTCGTGTTGTTAGACCTTATAAACATGATATATTTACTGATTCAAACTTGTTTCTCGATTTTGACTATGATTATTGGCTAGTTCGTTTATTCTACCCGGGTTTGTGATGAATATTTATTGATAATTGGTTATTTCTCGGTTTTGGTAATTTATTGATGGTTTAATATTAAAGTAAAAGACCTAATAATAATTGGCTAGATGTATGTGCGTGCTTTATTCTAATTTATTATCGTTCAATCGTTCCTCATGTGTCTTTGTGAATGTCTTTCATGTAAAGATGCATGTTAGGTTACCTACTTTGTGTTTGTAACTAGTTTATGGTGCACGTATCCCATAGGAACATTGTTTGATAATTTAGAGGAGTTTAGTGTTCTACCTATTCTTGAGACCGGGAGGAGATAGATAGTTAGGATTGTCTTTGGTGCTAGGTATTTAGGTGCAGTGAGACCGGGAGGAGATCTGTCTAAGTTCCCTAGTATTATTTGTTTTCTTAAGTCTTGTCAAGAGTTTTTAGGTTACCCCGTACACTCTAGGGTGTATTGTGATTAGTGAGACCGGGACGAGATCTAGTTTTTGGGTACTTTAGTATTGTTGGAGAGACCGGGAGGTGATCCAACCCATACCAGTGAGCTTTATTTGACCTTTAGGATCTTAGGAGAAGCTGATGAGACCGGGAGGAAATTCAACTTATCTTTAGTCTTAGAGTGTCTTATTATTAGAACCTGGTTCCATCATAGTTACCCTTGCCGAGAGAAAACCGATAGTCACGAATAGGATTCCAAACCTGGGTAGTACTTTCTCATCCTTGATTTCACCTTAGTAGCCTTCAGCCTGCGTCTAGGTAGTTTAGTTCGTCTTAGTTAATTCCTTTAGTTTAATTACTTAAAACCTCGAATCAAAACCAAATAAACCAAATAAACCACGAATAGGTTTATTTGGTTTTGATTCGAGGTTTTAAGTAATTAAACTAAAGGAATTAACTAAGACGAACTAAACTACCTAGACGCAGGCTGAAGGCTACTAAGGTGAAATCAAGGAAGAGAAAGTACTACCCAGGTTTGGAATCCTATTCGTGACTATCGGTTTTCTCTCGGCAATGGTAACTATGATGGAACCAGGTTCTAATAATAAGACACTCTAAGACTAAAGATAAGTTGAATCTCCTCCCGATCTCATCAGCTTCTCCTAAGATCCTAAAGGTCAAATAAAGCTCACTGGTATGGGTTGGATCACCTCCCGGTCTCTCCAACAATACTAAAGTACCAAAAACTAGATCTCGTCCCGGTCTCACTAAGCACAATACACCCTAGAGTGTACGGGGTAACCTAAAAACTCTTGACAAGACTTAAGAAAACAAATAATACTAGGGAACTTAGACAGATCTCCTCCCGGTCTCACTGCACCTAAATACCTAGCACCAAAGACAATCCTAACTATCTATCTCCTCCCGGTCTCAAGAATAGGTAGAACACTAAACTCCTCTAAATTATCAAACAATGTTCCTATGGGATACGTGCACCATAAACTAGTTACAAACACAAAGTAGGTAACCTAACATGCATCTTTACATGAAAGACATTCACAAAGACACATGAGGAACGATTGAACGATAATAAATTAGAATAAAGCACGCACATACATCTAGCCAATTATTATTAGGTCTTTTACTTTAATATTAAACCATCAATAAATTACCAAAACCGAGAAATAACCAATTATCAATAAATATTCATCACAAACCCGGGTAGAATAAACGAACTAGCCAATAATCATAGTCAAAATCGAGAAACAAGTTTGAATCAGTAAATATATCATGTTTATAAGGTCTAACAACACGAAGCAAATTAAACCGAACTAAACCGTTTGTAAAACTGAACTCGTATCTTGAATCTGAGGTTTAAACTCGAACCAATCCTTTTATTCTCCTTGAAATCGCCTTTTGTGTGCAGCAGCCTTCGTCTCTGATGTTCGTTGTCGTCTAGACGTATATATCCAGTAGGGTCAGCCGCCTGTTTATATTGTATATATCTTCTGAATTATGAGCCCACCTCCTAAATTTGTTTCAAACTTATCTAGGCTTTCATTGGCGGTGCACTAATCGTAAGTGTTGGGTCATTAAGTAGGATGTGGGCCTGCTTTAAACTAACTGCACAATTCCATATGGCCAGATCTTTTAATCCTTGCGTTTCTGTCCAAGATCCCTTTCTTTGCTTAATTCATTTTTAGTCTAACACTTAAGCCCATTTACTCTTGGAATGCCACTGAAAAGAATCAACCTTGAAACAATAGATTAATCATAAGTTCTCTAAATAATTAAAACAACTTAGATATCAATCTAATTCATGTGGTGCAAATCCAACGAGAATTCTAGCAATTTTATTTTTCTTTATTTGACTTTTCTTTTTCATTTTAATTATTTACATTATAAATAATATATACAAATACTATGAGGGTTGATGCATATTAATCATTTTGCCTTGATATCATTTAAAATCATCAAACTTTAAATATAAACAAGAATCTAATAAAATATCAACCTACAAACTGCTCAAAAGTGTAGGAAATATTATATAAAATATGTATATTTTAGAGCACATCAAATATCCCCACACTTAAACCTTTTTCGTCCCTGAAAAAGACTTATGCAAACGGAATCAGAGATGGATAAATACTCGGGTCAAAAACTTATTTATACTTGTTAAGATCAAAACTTGTATTAGCCGCGATTGCAAATATGCTTGTCCCTTTAAACCCAAACTCAGTTCTAAGCCCCTTATCATGCAAATTTAGTTCAAGTGCGGTCAATCTATCTAGGGTCTCACGCTAGAAGCTACGGTCCACCTATTCCCGCCTCAAGCTTATAGAATAAAAGGAACGATCACCGGACCAATTCCCAACCGTCTTATATCAAAACCAAGAGAATTTAAAATCAAATATTTTTTTTCTTTTTTTTCAGCATTATTTTTTTTCTTTCTTTTCATTCCTTTTTTTTTAATGAGCGTAGACGTTGCTTTCCCTAACCCAGAGGTATTCCGGCTGTAGAGTCGCTATCCCCATGTAACAACTATCAATAAAACTGGTAATTAGGATAATAATCATTCAATAAGAAAACCCTAATTAAGACACCCAAGTAATTTGGCATAAACCCTGAAATTTCCGGAACAATCGGAATCAGGATCAGGGCCCCTAAAACTCGAGGAGGGCAAACCCTAATTGATAATTATCTAAATATAAACGTTGCTATATCCTGATTTGTTAAAAGTGTTGATTCACCAAGGCTACAACCGAACTCAGCTAGGCTAGGAAGTAGGCTGCACCCTTTACGGACCGTAAAGGTTGGTCCTTACGGACCGTAAGCAGACCAGGTTCCCTTACGGACCGTAAGGGGTTAGGCATACGGTCCGTAAGCGAGTCGAAATTCTGGCTATAAATAGCCGACCTTGGCATGTAAACTGTGGTGTCAAAACGTTTCACAAATTCTCTGTGGACGTTCAGTTATTCCGAAATCAGTCTAAACACACACACGATCACGAGGTGCTGCCGCAATCAGGGTAATAACTCGATCGCTATTACGATTCAACGTCCGATCGATTATAACTATCCAACAATAATCCGGGTGCTGCTCAACTGAGCTTGTACTTTGATTATTCGTCGTGATTTCGACTTGAATATTAGAGTGCTGTTCGAATTCGGACTATGCTCTGTTATTCGTTGTGAATCCGATTGAATTATCGAGTATTGCACTGATTAATCGTTGTGAGGGTTTAATCTCGTGAATTGACGTAACTGCTGTATTAGTTACTAACCTGCCTGTGTGTGCATTGTGTTAAACTAGGTGTAATCAAGGCTAATCAGTAGGCTTATCTATTTGCTCGTTAATCTGCAATGTGAGTCATTCTTCTTTTTAACTGTTTTCTCACAGTTTGTGAGTAAGTATTACAAAACTTCAAGTTATTTTCAAAGGTTATAATTACAGGGATTAAGTCTTTGTAATCATCAAATTACAGCTGGTATGTGGGGTATTGTGCACATTACTATTTTTATCACTCTAGGTGAGTGAGCCTGATAATCGTCACTATTGGGGCGACGGGACCCAATAGTGGTATGACCACAGTCACAGATCCGGTCGAGTTACAAATACCCATTCTTGATAATTGGTTGATAAAAACATTGTAATTCCCCTTAATACTGTAATTTATAACTAACGGGTCGTTTTAGAAAACTGAATGATTCACTCAGTATTTCCCCGCTGACAAAACCTTTTTCAAACATGTTTCAGGTGATCTGTGTGATCCAGGAAAAGTGCTATAAAGCACTATCAAGCTCGGAAAAGTGGCTCAGTGTGAATAAATCAATAAAACATGTTTTGGAAAATAAAGATTTCTGTGTGAAATCAACTTATTGTAAATTATGGGATTTATCCCTTAAACTTTGTGTAATATATTAAACGAGTATTTTCCGGTGAAAAGATCCTGTAAATAAAAAGACTTCCGCTGTCGCATAAAGTAAATACCACGGGTACCATTGAACTCTGCGCCGCGGCCCCCGGCTCCGTCCAGGGTAGGGTCGGGAGCCGTGACAGAGAAGGTGGTATCAGAGCTAAGAATTAATAACTATTGAGCCACTGATCGAGCCGCTGATTAAGCCTAATACTAAACTAAGTATTTGACAGAATACTTAAATTTACTAGTTGTTATTTTGTGATTATATGTTTTATTAACTGATTATTTGTTAGTTACAGTATGGGTAAGCAAAAGCTGTCTGCTATCTACCACAAACTAGATGTTGCATCTTCTTCTAAAAACCCAGTAAACCTAGAAGAAGTAATCTTTGTCCGCAAGGCAAACTATGAAAATCCTCTTTCCCCGGAGAAAAGGGATTCGATACTTAAAAAGAGTCAGGGGACAAAGAAACCCCGAACCAAGAAAGTTAGGTTTAACCCAGAAGTCCAAGAGTTGGGTAATAGTACACCTTGGGAAAATAAAATAGACAAGAAATGGGCAAATCTCTATATGCTAGCTACTGTAGCAGAAAATGCCAACCTCTAAATATCTGATAAATTGGGTCTAGTAAGAGAAATCACAATCCAGTAAATAAATAAAATCCTAGTGTGTTTATTTCTGTTGTCCTTTGTATAAATTATGCAATAAAACTTCAGTGTTGTTTGTTAAACTTTGTTCCAAAGTTTTAACATTGCATTTTTTGTATTTTGCATATATACTATGCAGCATGAGTGAGATATCGGAAGCATTTCAGAATCTCAACTTATATCCAGTGCCTATCGAAGTCTCTTATGACTTTACTGGTTATGTTGCTGACATAGAAGAACCTGTGGAATTCCAAGCTCCACCGCTGGAAAAAGCCAAACCTAAAAAGAAAAGAAGATACGTAGGATGGAGGAAAGTACGCCGTAGGAAACCAGCCACTAGGAGACTCCCTAAAATAGAAAATCCTGTGATCGTGAGCAAGGGAAAGGAAATAGAAACTGGAGAAAGTTCGAAACCACCAGAAAAAGAAATAGGAATAGATCTTAAGAAAAAGGGAATAGAGATTGGCGAAAGCTCTAAACAACCAGAAGAAATTACGTTCCAAGACGAAATAGACCGTCTCTTAGGAAACTGTGAGGTTATAAGCCCAATCCGCACTAATTTGTATCCTTACCCGGCTACAGTCCAATTTCCCTTAAATATAGCACCAGCTATTCCCGAACCTTTAATCCACACCCGACCACTAGGCGAACTGGAGGAATGGTGGACAAACGACTGGCAATTCCAAAACATAGTCAATAGTCACTACTAGAAAATAGATCTATTGCAACTTTTTAGAAGCAACCTTTTTCAAATGAGTTGCATTTGATTCTAAAGCAACGTCGTTGAATATAAAGGTTGCATTAGAAGGTCTAATGCAACTTTTTTTATAAAGAGTTGCAAATTTATAAGTAATTTGCAACCTTTGTTTTTAAAAGTTGCAAATTTAACTAAAAATTGCAACCTTTTTTTTTGAAAGGTTGCAAATTTTATTGAAATTTGCAACTTTTGTAAAAAAGGTTGCATTGTAAAGTTTTAAAAGATGTACTGTTAAAAGTTATATGCTAACAATTTTTTTTAAGCGTGGTGTTGTGACATAACCACAATGACTTATTTGGCCACAAACACACACAACCAAAAAGTTTTAGGTTTAGAAATTCAATAAAAACGGGAAAATAAAGTATAGGGAAGTCTTCATTTGCAATAGTGATTTTTGATATTAAATAATACTTTATTTTTATTAAATCACATTGTCATTGATTCTTGAATAAAAAGAGTTGAGAGACTATAAAGTCTGATATGGTCAGTATGGTCTTCATTTGAAATATACAAATTATAATAGATATACGAAACAAAACATTTGAGAAAATAAAATATTTTATTTTCAAAATTGTTAAATAATAGTATTGTTAGCATTAGCTAAATAAAAAACTACGTACTAAAACTTTTAATAGTTATAACTAAAAAATGTAATAATGATCATTCTAAGATAACGTTTTATGATATATCATTATAAACTGAATAATCATTTTTATTTTAAATTCCCGCCTATGTCTGTTCCCCCAAAATTTTGATTTGCCTCTCATTCTCAATTTTAGAATTGGACGCCATCTCCCATCACCCCCCACCCCCCATCGAAATTCTCTCCCTCAACCTCTATCGATCATTTCCTTCATTCGATCCCAATCCCCCATACCCCAAACGGAAGGTCGTCTCCTCCCATCGATTTCTGCCAATTTACCACTAATGAACTGCGGCTGAGTGACCGACGAACCACCACTGCACCATCAGATAATCTATCATAACTGCTCGGTTCCTTGTTGCTCGACTCCACATCGCTTCAATCATAACTTCATCCCTGAGCAAGTACTTTTTCTCTTCCATCAACCTTGCTTCAATCAAGTTTAGGGTTCTAATTAAAATGTTGAATTTCGTTGTAATTTTTGGGGCAAATGTGTGTTTTGGGGGGTTATATCATGTTACTAGATTTCAAATTGTTTTAACATAAGAAACACTTGTAATACAGCCATCGACCTCATGTTCCGATCTTTATCTAATGTAAGTGTGTAAAAGTAAAAGGTCTAAAGATGCTACCACCTGCTCGATGAAATGCTTTAACCAAATTGACTTCTATTTCACATACTTTTTTTACTAGATAATGCATCATTGTTAATCTAAATTTGTTAAAACTTTAGAAGTCATGAATCTCTGTTATTAGACCATGTGTAGTGGTGAAGAATTATAATGCCCCCACCATGGGGCATTATCCGACACGTGTCATCCCAGTCAGCATGGGGCATTATAGCAAAAGTGGTGTAGTGGGCATAATGCCTAATAATGCCCCTTCCAATTATTAAAAAGGATTAAAAAAAAAACTTATTCAAAAAGCTGAATAGTCAAACACTCAAGTCTCTTCCCATTGGTCAACACTCATCCAACTTGTTTGCTTTGAGCGTTTTAAAGAAAACGCCGGAAGAATTTTTTTTCAAAAATTTTACAAAGTAACGCCCCATGTAATGGTGGGGAAGGCGTTTTTGGGCCTTTTTTTTGAAATTTTTTTAAAGAAAACGCCCCACTACACATGGTCTTAGTGGTGACAAATTCCTTCCCTGCTTCCTTTGCCGCATCGACCCCGGACACCCTTATGTTTTCACCCTAGTAAGATTATTAATGGAATAGAAAAACTCGGAAATCGGAATGTCTTTCAGAGATTGTAGTTCATTCTTTTCACCCATGAACAAAATATTATCATGACTGATTTGATGCATTACATCATGTGTACATATTTGGTTTGCTATTTTGCTCTAATCTTGTTCCTATGTTTTTGTTGTTTTTTGCTAGAATGTGAAACATCATTTTCTGGAACAGGCATTGGTACATTGCTAGACAAGTGAAAATCCAAAGCCACGTGGTTGCATTTTTTAAAGGAGATGATTGTTGTGTTTTAGTTATAATGTAAATGCCACAACTCCCAGACGTATGATGAACCCAAATAGGTAAATGAAATCCAAATACTTCAAATAAGTAACTAACATTTACATACTTAAAAATTTGATGCAGGTCAAAATGTCTAAGAAAAACATCTTTTGTTGTGCTCAACAGTTAATATTAAAGAGACCCGATCATATGTTAGTTGACTCATATAGATTATTTATTGAGTGCGACCGTGTTCAAGTTCCTGTTGTTGGTGACTCAGGTAATAACATGTTGTACACTTCTTTGATATTCATGTTAAATACGCAAAATAAATGCCTTATGGCTCATATGTTAAGGTTCTTAAGTTGCTATGTTTGTTGAATAAGCTCCATACATTTTATCATTTTATTGGAGACGTTTGTTATTAGCCAGTCTTGTTTTTGTTTGCGAAATGCCATTCGATAAGTCTTTAAGAAAATTTTACCTAGGAGGCAGCTTGTTATACTTAGCGAAGCACATAATTGCAAAAGAATTCCTATGAAGCACAACGTTTTTCTTACATGGGCTTTATTTTTTATGTGCTAAACACTAAACTTAAATAATTCACTCAAAGATAACCCTTGATTTTTTACCTTTCACATGTTACGTTTGTTGAAGTGATCTAGATTTATATTGTTTAATCTTTTATGTCACATAATAGGCTCATCTATTTCTTTTATTAGAGGTAGTTTTGACACTTTGGCCCATTTACTTATATGTTGATTTTAGGATCTTTACCTCTTTTAACCGGTTAAACTTATAAAATATGGAAAAATATACAAATTTTTATTATTTATATTAGAGGTGCGTCTTATTGTGAATTGAATATTTACAAGTTTAATCAGCCCCTTATTCGGGTACGCCAACTAGAAGATTTCTGCTACACAATAGATGATACATACATCAAAGACGAGGGGTGTGTGTGTTCTTGGTTTACAATAGTTGTTATTCCAGGGTGATTAGTGTTTGTTTGACTAATAAGTTTGACTTGTGCAGGTTTTGCAAATGGAATCTTCAATTGTGAATTTCTTGAAGTTTGAATTGACAACACCACCTGTTAGATGTTTCTTGAGAAGATCTGTGTGTGTTGCTCATGTGGTAAGGTATAAAAATAAATTTTTTATGCTTTTAATTGGGTCAATTTCTATGAGGTGTAAAAACAAATCCTTGGTTCCCCACACATACATGATTCCGGAAGGGCATATGATATCATTTAAATTAAAAAACCAGTTGCTAGAAATGCGCAATGAGATTGAAGAGGATCATGAAACTAAAACAAGCCAAGCTCGAAGCTATGCAAAATATATATATTGAGAGCCAACAACAAAACCTGGAAGCTATGATGCATTATGTATTTATGTTATACAAAGTGCTAGTTAGAGATCGAGAAGCGTAGAATGTTCAATTTCTCTTTAATCTACATCTTGTGTTGACTATATTGTTACTTGAGTTTGAATAACCATCTAAAGTACACCATTTTACTATTAATGATATGTGTTTTACTATTGTTTTGTGTAATTACGATTGAATGCATATTAATTAATAGCAATTGAATTTATATTATAAAGTTGCATATGCGTGTAAAAAAGGTTGCATATGATGTAATTAATATTCGTAAAAATGTTGCATTTAGTGTAAAAAAAAGTTGCATTTGAGTATTAAAAAAGTTGCATTAGAATGTAAAAATGTTGCATACTAAAAAAGTTGCATTTAAATAGTAAATGCAACACTTTAAATAAAGGTTGCATTAGACCTTTAAAAGGTTGCATTAGGTCTAATGCAACTGCTTCTAATGCAGCCCCCAATAAAAGGTTGCATTAGACCTAATGCAACCTTTTCAAGGCCTAATGCAACATTTTACCAGGGTTACCTTAGCTTTATTTTCTTGTAGTGAGTCCTTATAGTTTCCTTCCACA
This sequence comes from Helianthus annuus, assembly GCF_002127325.2. Taxonomy (NCBI): domain Eukaryota; kingdom Viridiplantae; phylum Streptophyta; class Magnoliopsida; order Asterales; family Asteraceae; genus Helianthus; species Helianthus annuus. Next base: position 72,638,145 of record NC_035444.2, on the reverse strand, counting down.
ATTCGATCCAGAACCAATCCCGAATCCTCCCATGAGTAATGAAAACCTGGCTGAACTCCGTCAGTTCGGTGAAGAACTGATAGGTACGGGTAATAGGATCAGGGAAATGGGAGAGCATCTAACTTGGAAGTACGATGAGAGGGAACATCGTTACTAGAAATGTCAGTTAAACCACAGGACGCCGTATTGTATAATAGTGTAAATAAGTAACTTAAAACTTTGTAAAATGGGCAATAAAACTCTGTAAGATATGGTGTGTACGGAGGCATATACAATATACAATAACAAAATGAAAGTCAAGAAATCGACAATTTTGGTTATGTTTGTATGTTGTAGTAATTTATGTGTTTATCTGTGCTAAATTTGTTAGTTATAAGTTAGACACTAATACTTCCTACTAATTAGCAGATGGAAAACGCTAACAATGAACCAATTAATGAAGTAAATCAATCTGAGCAAGAACAGGAAGATCAATATATAACTCGACAAGATATCGAGCACTTTATCGCCCAAGGGATAGCCCATGCTATTCCAGCAATTGTGGCTGCTGTTCAAAAACCTGCCGAACCACAACAATTAAATCCGAGTAAACGTACTCTGGAAGATAACGGCAGTAACAGCATAAATGGAGGCGGCAATCATGACACTCATGATCCGCAACAGGCCCCACTCCCTAAGAGGATAAAAGCTGCAATGTCTGGTTGCACTTACAAAGAGTTTCTTGCTTGCAAACCCGCTGAATTTGCAGGTAACGAAGGGGCAACTGCAACACTGCGTTGGTTAGAGAAAACCGAAGCAGTAATCGCAATAAGCAAATGTACTGAAGAGGATCAGGTGATGTATGCATCAAATCTGTTCAAAGAAGGAGCGCTAGAATGGTGGAATACGGTTCTCCAGGCAAAAGGAAGAAGGATAGCCTATGCCATGAGTTGGGAAGAATTTAAGAGTCTTGTAGAAAGAAAATTCTGTCCCGAATATGAAAAAGATCAAATGGCAAACAAATTCCTAAGTCACCGCATGACAGGGGTAGATTGTCGGGGCTATACTTCGACATTCTTTGAATACGCAAGGGTAGTGCCAACACTGGCTTCGCCAGAACAGGTACTTATTTCCCGTTACATCTGGGGGTTAATTAGTGAAATCCGAAACATCGTTAAAGCTGCGAGACCTCGTACTATTGACGATGCTGTGGAATTAGCTAATACCCTAACAGATGAATTAGTGCGCACAAGAGAAGAAGATCGCAAGAAGGAACTGGCACAAAAGATTACCCAAAGATTTCGTGTGGGTAATACCAAGAAAAGAGGAACGGGGCAATCCTCATCATCTCCGTTCTGCAAAACTTGCAAAAAGAAGCATTATGGACAATGCAACATGGTTTGCAATTTTTGCAAGACAAAAGGACATCGGGAAAAAGACTACAGGAAGAAAATAAGAATTTGTTATAATTGCCGAGAAAGAGGTCATTTCCAATTTGAATGTCCTAAATTAGCTAAACCTGTAGCCAACCAAGTCAAACCAGCTGAAGGAGCAACAAAGAGAAATGCGCGGGCATTCCAGCTAACCACTCAGGAGGCCGAACTCATTCCAGATGTGATAGCTGGTACGTTCCTAGTACATGATGTGTTTGCAAAAGTATTATTTGACTCTGGTGCGAACCAAAGTTTTATCAATACTTCATTTTGTCAAGATCTTAAGTTACCTTTAACCACTCTTAGGCAAATCTTCACAGTCGAAACCGCAGAAGGAAATTCTGTAAAAATAAATAAAGTCTGGCAAGAAGGAAAAATAGAATTATTAGGCCATAAGTTTTCTGCAAACCTGTTACCAATGAATTTAGCCGGATTCGATGTAGTGTTAGGAATGGATTGGTTAATAGCCAACCATGCTCGAATCCTATGTGATAAAAATGCAGTAGAAATTCAAACACCTTCAGGAGAAGTAATTTTAATTACTGGAGATAAACCTCGAAAGCCACTGAAATTCATTTCCGTAATGAAATTGGCTAGTTATTCGAGAAAACAAGAAATGGTGTACATGATTTCAGTAATCATTAACACTAAAGATAAGGAACTTCAGGACATCCCGGTAGTGTCAGAATACCCAGACGTTTTTCCAGAAGAATTACCTGGATTACCACCTGATAGAGAAGTAGAGTTTAGAATTCATTTAATTCCAGGTACTGCACCAATAGCTAAAGCACCATATAGATTAGCACCTACCGAAATGCTAGAATTGAAAAAGCAATTAGAAGAATTATTAAGCAAAGGATTCATACAACCTAGTTCATCCCCTTGGGGTGCGCCAGTGTTGTTTGTGAAAAAGAAAGATGGATCGATGAGAATGTGTATTGATTATAGGGAATTGAATAAGGTTACGATTAAGAATCGATACCCATTACCTAGGATTGATGATCTTTTTGATCAATTACAAGGAGCTAGGTACTTCTCAAAGATAGATTTAAGATCCGGATACCATCAGTTGAAAGTACAAGAAGAAGACATACCTAAAACTGCTTTTAGAACTAGGTATGGTCATTATGAGTTTACAGTCATGCCCTTTGGGTTAACGAATGCCCCAGCAGCATTCATGGACATGATGAATCGCATCTGTAAACCATATTTGGATAAATTTGTAATCGTTTTTATCGACGATATACTTATTTACTCCAAAAGCCAAAAAGAACATTGTGAGCATTACACGTTCTCTTAACTTTGTTAAGAAAAGAAAAGCTTTATGCCAAATTCTCGAAATGTGAATTTTGGCTGCAAGAAATACAATTCTTAGGACATGTGGTAAATCACGAAGGTATACATGTAGATCCTGCTAAGATAGAAGCAATTACTAAATGGAAAGTTCCACAAACAGTAATGGAGATAAGAAGTTTTCTAGGCTTAGCTGGATACTATAGACGATTTATCAAAGATTTTTCTAAGATAGCCGTACCTTTAACTAAGTTAACCTGTAAAGCTACTAAGTTTGAATGGGGACCTAGACAAGAAGAAGCTTTTAAGATTTTAAAGCATAGGTTGACAAATGCACCAATCTTAGCTTTACCCGAGGGAACAGAAGACTTTGAAGTATATTGTGATGCTTCGAAATTAGGCTATGGATGTGTGTTGATGCAACGCAAGAAGGTAATTGCGTATGCTTCTAGACAATTGAAAAGGCACGAAGAGAATTATACGACTCATGATCTAGAATTAGGAGCCATAATCTTTGCCCTTAAGATCTGGAGACATTATCTGTACGGAAGTAAGTTTACTGTCTATACAGATCATAAAAGTTTAAGATATATATTTGGGCAAAAAGAGTTAAACATGAGGCAAAGAAGATGGATGGAGATGCTAAGTGATTACGACTGTGATATCCAATATCACGAAGGAAAAGCAAATGTAGTTGCAGATGCTTTAAGTCGTAAGTACCATGAGAAACAGAAACGAGTCCGTGCTCTGAGATTAAATCTACAAGTAGATTTAATGGCACAAATCAAAGAAGTTCAGAAAACAGCAATCAAAGATGATGCTGAAGGAATGAAAGGTTGCCTAAAAGAACTAGAACAAGGAAATGATGGGATTTGGAAATTCCATAAGAAACGAATTTGGGTACCTAAGCAAGGAGAGTTAAGAAATAAGATTTTAGAAGAAGCTCATAAATCTAGGTATACCATGCACCCAGGAAATAATAAGATGTACCAAGATTTAAGGAATAATTTCTGGTGGATAGGAATGAAAAAGGATATAGCCGAATACGTATCCAAGTGTTTAACTTGTTCACAAGTTAAGGCTGAACACCAGAAACCTTCCGGACTACTACAACAGTTAGAAATGCCGGTATGGAAATGGGAACTCATAACAATGGATTTTGTTACTAAGTTACCCAAAACCAAAAGAGGTAATGATGCGATTTGGGTAATTGTAGACCGATTAACCAAGTCAGCTCACTTCCTACCAATAAAAGAAACCTTTAGCATGGAAAGGTTAGCACAACTGTACGTGGACGAAGTAGTATCCCTACATGGAGTCCCACTCTCCATTGTATCGGATAGAGATAGTCGATTTACTTCTCATTTCTGGAAAAGTTTTCAGAAAGCAATGGGAACTCGACTAAATCTAAGTACTGCATATCATCCACAAACAGACGGACAGAGTGAAAGGACAATCCAAACGTTAGAAGACATGCTCCGAGCATGTGTAATTGACTTTGGTGGTAATTGGGATAGCCATTTGCCATTAATAGAATTCTCCTATAACAATAGTTATCATTCAAGCATCGAAGCTGCACCATTCGAAGCACTGTATGGACGCAAGTGCAGAACTCCAGTATGCTGGGCAGAAGTCGGAGAAAGTCAATTATCAGGTCCTGAAATTGTACAAGAAACTACCGACAAGATAACCCAGATCAAAGAAAGACTGAAAAACAGCTCGAGATCGTCAAAAGAGCTATGCAGATAATCGTCGCAAACCTTTAGAATTTCAAGTCGGAGATAAAGTACTTTTAAAAGTTTCTCCTTGGAAAGGAGTAGTACGATTCGGTAAGAAAGGAAAGCTAAGTCCAAGATACGTTGGACCATTCCCTGTGATTCAACGAATAGGACCAGTAGCTTATCGTTTACAACTACCAGAAGAATTAGCCGGAGTACATGAGATATTTCATGTATCCAATCTCAAGAAATGTCTATCAGATGAATCCCTGGTAGTCCCTCTACAGGATGTAGAGGTGAACGAAAAATTAAAATTCGTAGAGAAACCATTAGAAATTGAAGATCGAAAAGTCAAATTTCTCAAGCATGAAAGACTGGTATTAGTCAAAGTCAAGTGGAATTCAAAGAGAGGGCCATAATACACTTGGGAGCTAGAATCAGAAATGAAGCGAAAATATCCACATCTCTTCCAGTAAATCTCGAGGACGAGATTTTTCTTAAGGTAGGGAGGATATAACAACTATCAATAAAACCGGTAATTAGGATAATAATCATTCAATAAGAAAACCCTAATTAAGACACCCAAGTAATTTGGCATAAACCCTGAAATTTCCGGAACAATCGGAATCAGGATCAGGGCCCCTAAAACTCGAGGGGGGCAAACCCTAATTGATAATTATCTAAATATAAACGTTGCTATATCCTGATTTGTTAAAAGTGTTGATTCACCAAGGCTACAACCGAACTCAGCTAGGCTAGGAAGTAGGCTGCACCCTTTACGGACCGTAAAGGTTGGTCCTTACGGACCGTAAGCAGACCAGGTTCCCTTACGGACCGTAAGGGGTTAGGCATACGGTCCGTAAGCGAGTCGAAATTCTGGCTATAAATAGCCGACCTTGGCATGTAAACTGTGGTGTCAAAACGTTTCACAAATTCTCTGTGGACGTTCAGTTATTCCGAAATCAGTCTAAACACACACACGATCATGAGGTGCTGCCGCAATCAGGGTAATAACTCGATCGCTATTACGATTCAACGTCCGATCGATTATAACTATCCAACAATAATCCGGGTGCTGCTCAACTGAGCTTGTACTTTGATTATTCGTCATGATTTCGACTTGAATATTAGAGTGTTGTTCAAATTCGGACTATGCTCTGTTATTCGTTGTGAATCTGATTGAATTATCGAGTATTGCACTGATTAATCGTTGTGAGGGTTTAATCTCGTGAATTGACGTAACTGCTGTATTAGTTACTAACCTGCCTGTGTGTGCATTGTGTTAAACTAGGTGTAATCAAGGCTAATCAGGAGGCTTATCTATTTGCTCGTTAATCTGCAATGTGAGTCATTCTTCTTTTTAACTGTTTTCTCACAGTTTGCGAGTAAGTATTACAAAACTTCAAGTTATTTTCAAAGGTTATAATTACAGGGATTAAGTCTTTGTAATCACCAAATTACAGCTGGTATGTGGGGTATTGTGCACATTACTATTTTTATCACTCTAGGTGAGTGAGCCTGATAATCGTCACTATTGGGGCGACGGGACCCAATAGTGGTATGACCACAGTCACAGATCCGGTCGAGTTACAAATACCCATTCTTGATAATTGGTTGATAAAAACATTGTAATTCCCCTTAATACTGTAATTTATAACTAACGGGTCGTTTTAGAAAACTGAATGATTCACTCAGTATTTCCCCGCTGACAAAACCTTTTTCAAACATGTTTCAGGGGATCTGTGTGATCCAGGAAAAGTGCTATAAAGCACTATCAAGCTCAGAAAAGTGGCTCAGTGTGAATAAATCAATAAAACATGTTTTGGAAAATAAAGATTTCTGTGTGAAATCAACTTACTGTAAATTATGGGATTTATCCCTTAAACTTTGTGTAATATATTAAACGAGTATTTTCCGGTGAAAAGATCCTGTAAATAAAAAGACTTCCGTTGTCGCATAAAGTAAATACCACGGGTACCATTGAACTCTGCGCCGCGGCCCCCGGCTCCGTCCAGGGTAGGGTCGGGAGCCGTGACACCCCAACTCGGATTACTTAGGCTTCGGTACTTTTTTATTTGCAAGTTCGATTTCACACATCCTAGAGGTATTCCGGTTGTAAAGTCACTATCCCCAACCAAGATTACATAGGCCTGCGCTACTTTCATTCAGTTTCTAGCTCATTTTTTCTATTTTTTTTTCATGATTACAAATTCTAACGGTTTTAACTTATAACAGCATTCTTTGTACTCTTATTGGTGATTTCAATTTCCCATATTTCCCAGATGAAAACCCACTAGTAGATCGACAATTAAGGTAATATTAACTCAAAGGGACCTAAAACCAAACCGGGCCTATTCACATATCCCAAACTAGACACAAGCTCGACTTAATTAATCTCATGTTATCATTATTTGAACCCGAACAAAAACCCATCTTTTCTATCATTTTCCATATTAATTTTGCAAACTTCTTTATTCAAAAGACATTTTCTGATTTTTTCATTTTTTTTATTTTTTAAATTTTTATGACTCAAGACTCACTAACTAAGACCTAAACGACAGTTTCCCATCCCCACACTTAAACTCTACATTGCCCTCAATGTAGGATGGAAACCGACTCAAAAGACTAAAAATAAATAAGAAATAAAAAGACTAAGGGCAAATTGGAAAGGACTTAGCTGGTTTTATCATCACATATGCTCCAAATCTCTCGTCCAATCCAGCTCGATCGTATAGCATTTCGGTCGCGATCGGCTTTGACTCTGACTGGCATGCTTAGTAAATGGCTTGAAATTTGAAAAGCAACTCCAAAATCACCCGAATGGAGATTGAGTACGGGTGGTACATATTCAAACCTGCATAAACAAAAACAAGCAAAACCAAAGCAGTACCGACTCTAAAAAACGACTCAAACCGACTAATTACCGAAAATACAACGAATATATAAAATTACAAAACTCTACAATACCTCCCCATACTTGAACTTAATCAGGAGGTTTTTCTTTTATCCAACCCCGGTCCAACCCATTTAATTCTAATTGTTCATCATTATTTATTAAAAATTTAACGATGAAACTAGAAAATATTTTACGATATTCAAACGGGCCAGACCACCAAAATTTAAATTTACCTGGACCAAACCTGATACGATGCATGTAATGAGGAAGATGGTTGTCTCTGCACTTCAGTTTCTCCTTATGCTTCTGTTTGCACCATCTTTGCACCCTCACGATATGTTGATCCAAGCGTTTTCTTCGTGCCTTCTCCCGTGTTTTTATTGGTGTGATTGGCAATCCAACTGCTAACTTCTCTACGGGCCGGCTATCCAACTCTTCAGCCACTTTCTCTGCTTCTACGTTTGGTATTTGTTTGATCTCCATGGTTGGCTTCTCTTCAAGTAATGTCTCTAGATATGCCAGATCACCAACCGGGTCAAATTCTTCATCTATAAGTGTTGGTAAACCAACCAACTCATCACCAAACTCATCTTCCCAAGATGGTGTATACATCTCTCTCTCATCCTCCATCTTGTTCAGTGGCTCATCCACGTCTTCCCCCTCATCATCATTTCAGAAGTCGTCATTAGTGGGTTCAGGACCGTAATACCATGGCGTGGAATACCATTTAGGCGTCACGTCCTGTTGAACCGGAGGTGGGACTGAATCGTCCGTTGTCGTCTCCAATTCTACATCTGATAATTCTGGATCACCGGGAAGCTCTTCTTTAACATGTTCTTCCTCAACTTCTTCTTTCACTCCTTCATAGCTCTCAAAGTCAATATGATCATCATAGTAATCATCCCATGTAAATCGTAGTGTACTTTGATTTTTCTTCTGATTCATGTAACCTGGACAATCTTCATACCCGTGCGGTCCACCACAATGTTGACACCTTAGATCCACATACCGATTCATGCTTTCCTTAATCATTTGACTCAGTGTCTCGATCATTCGCTGAAGAATGGTGAACATTTCGGGAAACCTCGGATCTCCTTGGTCCTGTGCTGTTGTCGTTATCTGAGCGAATATTTGACATGATTCCACGAACGCCCAAACATAGGGAGGGTACTCGCTATGATAATCTGCCATGAAGAGAGTAGCAAAAACAGGACAAAGTAGAGAGAGGGAAAAAAAACTAACTAATAAAAAAATATTTACAAAAATAAAGACTCGACACACTACTACTAGACACAAACTCTAAGACTCAACCCCTAAGACTCAAATTACAAATAAGACCAATTAAACAAATAAGATCAGCCAAAGCTAATAACGCAATCGCCTAAGTGTCCCCGGCAACGGCGCCAAAAACTTGATGTTCGTTGCCGTCTAGACGTATATATCCAGTAGGGTCAGCCGCCTGTTTATATTGTATATATCTTCTGAATTATGAGCCCACCTCCTAAATTTGTTTCAAACTTATCTGGGCTTTCATTGGCGGTGCACTAATCGTAAGTGTTGGGTCATTAAGTAGGATGTGGGCCTGCTTTAAACTAACTGCACAATTCCATATGGCCAGATCTTTTAATCCTTGCGTTTCTGTCCAAGATCCCTTTCTTTGCTTAATTCATTTTTAGTCTAACACTTAAGCCCATTTACTCTTGGAATGCCACTGAAAAGAATCAACATTGAAACAATAGATTAATCATAAGTTCTCTAAATAATTAAAACAACTTAGATATCAATCTAATTCATGTGGTGCAAATCCAACGAGAATTCTAGTAATTTTATTTTTCTTTATTTGACTTTTCTTTTTCATTTTAATTATTTACATTATAAATAATATATACAAATACTATGAGGGTTGATGCATATTAATAATATTGCCTTGATATCATTTAAAATCATCAAACTTTAAATATAAACAAGAATCTAATAAAATATCAACCTACAAACTGCTCAAAAGTGTAGGAAATATTATATAAAATATGTATATTTTAGAGCACATCAAAAAGCCTAAGAATGAAAGCGCCTAAATACCTGAGCTAGTTCATAAATAATGGCCTCAGGTACTTTCCCTATCTTTTTATCAGAAATTTAAATGCTAAGAGTTTTATTTTGGATTGGATACCAATAAACCTTTCATAAACCATAAGCTTAGCAAACTTTTATATTATTCGCAAAGTATAACTTACCAAGGAAACCAAATTAACCGATTCTTCTAGTATCGGCAAGGAATCCTTTCGTAAAATCTAGGAGTACTCTTTCTTCGCATAGAGTACGACAACATATGTTATTTTAACTAATTTCTCATTGTTTTTCTATCGCCTGCGAATGCCAAACTGTGTTTGATAAACGTACCGTATGAGGATCGGCGTATCCTAGTGTGTCCCATAGATTATTTCCATGCTTGATCAGTATGGAGGTTTAATACATGGAACCCCTGAGATATCCCAATGGTCATATTGTACTAATGTCGACTAGTAGTATTCAAAGAAGATATCCAGAAGGGAATTGTTCAAATAAAGGTTCCCGATTAAGGAATTCGTGTACTATAACATAAATGTGTCACTTAATTGACACGAGCAATGGTGGATGAACTAGAGCCTGAATTATGGAAAATCTCTGTAACTCCTTACATCTTGATTATTTCCACATAAATTTCCCTGCTTACCTCCTGGGAGGCAGGTGTAATTAAGATTTAGCATCCCGCTGTGGGCGGGAGTATTGTGAAAACTCCATATTGATTATGGAAAAATCGAAACCTTGATTAAGTAGGTTTTAAGACATAGGCTCATATAGCCTGACTCAATCTTCTGAAGGTTTTATATTATTAAATAAGAAAGACGGTTCATATTGCTTATATAGTAATTGCCGCAACCCTAATTAGGCAACGATTAAGAAATTGCCATCAGCTACCCAGGATCTAAAGGCAAATTATTGGTGGATAAGCTTGGAAAAGTCTATAGCCACCTATGTAGCTAAATGCTTGACATGTGCGTAAGTCAAAGCCGAGCATCAGAAACCGTCAGGTTTGCTACGACAGCCTGAACTTCCCGAATGGAAGTGGGAATGTGTAACTATGGATTTTATTACCAAGTTACCCAAGACGAGTAAAGGAAATGACACGATATGGGTTATAGCCGATAGACTGACTAAGTTAGCTCATTTCTTACCCATCAAGGAGACTTATAGCTCCGACATGTTAGCCCAGTTATACGTTGATAAGATTGTAGCCTTGCATGGTATACCTATGTCTATTATCTCTGATCGGGATACTAGATACACGTCGCATTTCTGGAAGAGTTTTCAAGCAATCTTTGGGCACACGTTTGAATTTTAGAACGGATTACCACCCTCAGACAGACGGTCAGAGTGAGCGTACTATTCAAACGTTAGAAGACATGCTACGTGCATGTGCTATCGATTTGAGTGGTAGTTGGGATAAGAACCTACCACTAATCGAATTCTCCTACATCAATAGCTACCATACCAGCATTAAGGCTGCGCCTTTCGAGGCATTATACGGTAGAAAGTGTAGATCGCCTGTTTGTTGGGCGGAAGTTGGAGATGTCCAATTGTCTGGACCAGAGATAGTCTTCGAAACGACGGACAAGATTGTCCAGATTCGAGACCGTCTCAAAGCTGCCCGAGATAGGCAGAAAAGTTACGCAGATCCGAAGCGTAAAGATTTTCACTTCGAAGTAGGTGAAAAAGTTTTACTTAAAGTATCACCCTGGAAGAGGGTGATGCGTTTCGGTAACAAAGGCAAGCTAAGCCCGAGATACATAGGACCTTTCAGGGTTATCGAACGTGTCGGGTCAGTTGCCTATAAGCTGAACTTACCTGAAGAGCTCAGTGGAATTCACAATGTGTTCCACATCTGCAATCTGAAGAAGTGCTTCGCTGATGAATCATTGGTGATCCCACACACAGATGTGCATATAGATGAGAGCTTAAAATTTGTGGAGAAGCCTTTGTCGATTGAAGATCGACAGGTAAAGAAGCTTCGAAGGAAGCATGTACCTATAGTAAAGGTCAGGTGGGATGCCCGTAGAGGTCCCGAATTCACGTGGGAGGTTGAAGCCACGATGAAAGAAAAATACCCTTATTTGTTGAGTAAATCTCGGGTCGAGATTTATTTTAAGGGGGTGAGGATGTAACACCTCGAAATTTTGTGTCCAATAATGTGTTAACACGTGTCATGGGCTTACACGTGGCATTAGATATTAAATAAAGGACTAAAGTTGGCAAACCTTGAAAGTAAGTAAATTCGAGGGTTATAAATGTCAACAAAGGGTAAATATACTGTATAGTAACCCTAAGCGATGCTCGTACCTTCAAACGAATAAATCATGGATCGTACGGAAGCGAAACGCAGAAGAAAGTGAGAGATTACAAGCTGCAGGGGTTAACTGTGTCAACATGTTTAATTATACCTCTGAGTGACCCTTTGACATACCCGAGGCTTTGTAACAGTAAAATACGCTCACTAGAATGTACTATATAAATTCCGCGAAGTTCCGTTTTAAAACGAGAAAGTTATGATCAAATTCGCACGAGAGGGGTTAAAAGCGTCAACAATGAGAGTTAAGGCTTTCCGGATAATTAACAAACTAACCGGGGACTTAACAATGTGGGTAAATGGCACGAGGCCTTAATTGTAATTAACCGAGGGCCATATACGTTCTAACATGAAGATCCAGGCGGCCCGCGTACAAGCCTGCCTGATCTTTCATGCGGGCCACGTGAGGTCAGTTGGTAGACTTGTGTGTCAAGGAGTTGTGGTGGAATTTTCACTATAAAAGGCCATTCTTAGTTCACAAATGAAACACACCTCTAAACACATCTTCTAATCATTCCTGGAGCTCTCAAGTGTTCTTCTATCATCCTAAGTCGTGCACAAGCTTCTGTAAGATTGTCTAACCCTTTTGTGGTTTAGTTTTTGCTTAGTTTAGCCTAAAAGTCAATCCGTCGTAACTAACGATTGACTTTGCGATAAATCACGAATGGTCCAGTGAATTGTCGAATCAAAAGTAGTTATGTGTTGGTATTTATGTGGGTAATAAACCCTTAAAAAGGTTCCCCCTGATTACCACTCTAACTAGTTCAAATGTCGAGTCAAACGTGCACTTAAAAAGTCAACAGAAAGATATTTTGCGATTTTATACATAATCTGTAATGTAGGTGATGTGTAACCTGTTTTGATGTTTTTAAAACATGATAATAAGTATATAAACTAGTCTAAGCTCGTTTGATCCGACCATTTATTGTCTTGACCCGGTTCGGAACCGAAAGTCGCAAAAGTTTGACTTTTGCATTGACTCCAGTTCTGACCCGTTAAAGTTTGATTTAGATATGCCTTAGGACTCTCTTAGGACCAGGTTACATGATGGTATAACCCTCTGTGACCGGTTCGTGGTTCGTCCGAGTCTTTTACGCATTTCCGTTAAATGCTTAAAAGTTGACCGTAACGCCCTTTCTATATTAAAACGAGAATTTCGGACATGTGAAAGAATCATAAACTTAGTTACTGAATTCTAAGCATGTTCCTAAAATTTCATGTCAATCCGAGGTCCAGAATAGGAGTTATGCTAAATAGCGCAAATTGCGGAACTTTAGTAATTAAATAGCGCAATTAGCATAACGCCTATCTAAACCCGGATTTCGACACCAAACCTTTTACTCACTGTTGTAAAATAATATATTGGGATTTTTAAAGATTTTTAATTATTTTTAACCTGCTCATAACCTGCGGTTATGGCAACGGTTCGGTAAATACCGAATATACCCTTTTCGGCCATAACTTGAGTTCTACAAGGTCTTTTGACCCGATTCCAGTTGCTACTGATTTTAAATAATAAATAAAGTATTTTGAACTTTATAAACTGATCGGGAAACTCAGATTTCCTGTAGAACTCAGAAACCCTTTTTATAATCTTTAAAAAGACCAAAATACCCCTACGGGGCATATTATTAACTTAAACTCGTTACGGGCATTATGGAAGGTATCCTACTGATACCACAACCTCTTTAAAGTATTTTAACTTAGGAAAACAGTGTAGGACTCTAACGGATACCCGTTGCGTCTTTTGCACGCACGGTTCGGCTTATGTAACTAGTTTACATAATTTAGCCGAAACGGGTCAAACTATATTGTTTTAACCCCAAAATCCAGAGTATGATTGTTATACCCATATAAAACAAGTCTTCAAACTTGTTGGGTCAAAATCACACTCCATTCACGGTTTTCGCCTTTCACGCGATTAAACCGTAACAATTCTTTAAGACTAACCGGTCTAAGCTTAGGCTTAATTAAAGACCCGTTAGCATTCTAATTGGTTATTTATACCATCGTTCCAGACTAGAGCCTTCCGGTAAATTGTACCTACGCTTACTTAAATGAATACGGCTGAGTTATTATTCTTGCTATTTAAGACAGGAGCTAGCTCAGGTAAATACTCTTAACTTATTTTCCCTATACGGGCTTGGGATACGGTATAATGATACCGCTTGGTCGGGTATTGAATATTTAATCGGATTGTGATTAAATTATTGAGGTAACCCGGTTTGATCTGTATTGTTTAAAATAAAAGCCTTTAGGGGTTAATGACCATGTCCCGGATATCCTCGACATCATTGTATTATAAAATGGTCATGTCTTATGCACGGGGTGTAGGCATACACCTGACAGTTGCATAAGGGAAACGGTATCTCACGCTCAGTGGGCCTATACTTGTGACGTGTCTGTTAATCTTGACTCGGTTTCTACATCGGGCCCTGAACGTACAACGAACATGTAAATCTGTATACAAGATCATAATTATGATTGTCTCAAGTTATAAAAGATTAATTTTGCCTCTGTGCATTTTAATCAAAGTGTCAAAATAATTTGTGCCTGGTGCATCTAAATCAATTTTCCTAAACTCTTTTCAAATGAGTCAGTTGAGTGTATTTACCAGTGAAAAACTGACGTATTTTCAAAAGTCTAAGTGACAGGTACAAGTACGTAATAGGCTGGAAGCTGCTCAGGACATTAATAAGGAATCTTGCAAGTTCTAGGCGTCTAAAGTCTGTAGAACAATGTTTATAGATCTGCCTGTGGATCCCTTACTTTCCGTTGTAATACTTGGATATACTTTTATTCGGAATATAATATATTTATCTTTTGCTTCCGCTGTGCATTCATATATATTGTGTGGTTTGACTATATTGTTGCCAACTACGTCACGGTAATCCCCCACCGGGCCCACCGGTGAGACACGTGGAAATCGGGGTGTGACAGTTTCTGATGTTCTGCCTTAACTTGTGAACAAGTAAGACGCTTAGATACGTATTCAGCTATGTCCTTTTTCATTCCTATCCACCAAAAATTGTTTTTTAAATCTTGGTACATCTTATTGTTTCCTGGGTGCATGGTATACCTAGATTTATGGGCTTCCTCTAAAATCTTATTTCTTAATTCTCCCTGCTTAGGTACCCAAATTCTTTTCTTGTGGAATCTCCAAATTCCATTGTTTCCTTGTTCTAGTTCCTTTATGTATCCTTTCATTCCTTCAGCATCGTCTTTGATTGCGGTTTCTTGAACTTTCTTCAATTGATCCATTAAATCAATTTGCAGATTTAATCTGAGAGCACGGACTCGCTTTTGCTTTTCATGATACTTACGACTTAAAGCATCTGCAACTACATTTGCTTTTCCTTCGTGATATTGAATATCACAGTCGTAGTCACTTAGGATTTCCATCCATCTTCTTTGCCTCATGTTTAACTCTTTTTGCCCAAATATATACCTTAAACTTTTATGATCTGTATAAACAGTAAACTTACTTCCATACAGATAATGTCTCCAAATCTTAAGGGCAAAAATTATAGCTCCTAATTCTAAGTCATGAGTCGTATAATTCTCCTCGTGTTTCTTCAATTGCTTGGAGGCATACGCAATTACTTTCTTGCGTTGCATCAACAGACATCCAAATCCTAATTTTGAAGCATCACAATATACTTCAAAATCTTCTGTTCCTTCGGGCAAGGCTAAAATTGGAGCATTGGTCAACCTTTGCTTTAAAATCTTAAAAGCTTTTTCTTGCCTAGGTCCCCATTCAAACTTAACTGCTTTACAAGTCAGCTTAGTCAAGGGTACAACTATCTTAGAAAAATCCTTAATAAATCGTCTATAGTATCCAGCTAAGCCTAGAAAACTTCTAATTTCCATAGCCGTTTGTGGGACCTTCCATTTGGTGATTGCTTCTATTTTAGCAGGATCTACGTGAATACCTTCATGATTCACTATATGACCTAAAAATTGCACTTCTTGCAGCCAGAATTCACACTTCGAGAATTTGGCGTAAAGCTTTTCCTTTCTTAACAAAGTTAAGAGTGCATGCAGGTGCTCGCAATGTTCCTCCTGACTTTTGGAATAAATAAGTATATCGTCGATAAAGACAATTACAAATTTATCCAGATACGGTTTACAGATTCGATTCATCATGTCCATGAATGCTGCAGGTGCATTTGTTAATCCGAAGGGCATGACTGTAAACTCATAATGACCATACCTAGTTCTAAAAGTAGTTTTAGGTATGTCTTCCTCCTGTACTTTCAATTGATGATATCCGGATCGTAAGTCTATCTTAGAAAAATACCTAGTGCCTTGGAGTTGATCAAAAAGATTGTCAATCCTAGGTAATGGGTATCGATTCTTAATTGTAACCTTATTTAGTTCCCTATAATCGATACACATCCTCATCGACCCATCTTTCTTTTTCACAAACAACATTGGTGCTCCCCAAGGGGATGAACTAGGTTGTATAAATCCTTTGCTTAGTAATTCATCTAATTGCTTTTTCAGTTCTAGCATTTCGGTGGGTGCTAATCGATAAGGTGCCTTGGCTATTGGTGTAGTTCCAGGAATTAGATGAATTCTAAACTCTACTTCTCTATTGGGTGGTAACCCCGGTAATTCTTCTGGAAAGACATCTGGGTATTCTGAGACTACGGGGATGTCCTGAAGTTCCTTACTTTTAGTGTTAATGATTACGGGAATCATATACACTACTTCTTGTTTTCTTGAATAACTAGCCAACTTCATTACTGAAATGAATTTTAGTGGCTTTCGAGGTTTATCTCCTGTAATTAAAATTACCTTTCCTGTGGGGGTACGAATTTCTACGGAATTCTTATCTCACAGGATTCGAGCATGGTTGGCTACCAACCAATCCATTCCTAACACCACATCAAATCCGGCTAATTTCATAGGTAACAGGTTGGCAGAAAACTTATGGCCTAATAATTCTATCTTTCCTTCTTGCAAAACCTTATTTATGTTAACAGAATTTCCATCTGCCGTTTCGACTGTAAAAATCTGCCTAAGGGTGGTTAAGGGTAAATTAAGAGCTTGGCAGAATGAAGTATTGATAAAACTTTGGTTTGCACCAGAGTCAAATAATACTTTTGCAAACACGTTGTGAACTAAGAACGTACCAGCTATGACGTCAGGAATTAGTTCGGCTTCCTGAGTAGTCAATTGAAAGGCTCTTGCATTCTTCTTGGTAGCTCCGTCGGCTGGCTTGCCTTTGTTGTCTGTTGGTTTAATCAGTTTAGGACATTCTGTTTTGAAATGCCCTGCTTCTCCACAGTTAAAGCAGACTATGAATTTCTTTCTCCTGCAGTCTTCCTCCTGATGTCCCGGAATTTTGCAAAAATTGCAATATCCCTTGCATTTTCCAAAATGCTTCTTTTTGCAATAATTGCAAAATGGTCCAGTGGAGGATTGTCCAGCCCCCTTTCTTTTAAAGTTGTTACGGTTACCCACACGGAATCCTTGGGTAATCTTTTGAGCTACTTCTTTCTTCCGATCTTCCTCTCTTTTGCGTACCAGTTCATCGGTTAAAGTATTAGCTAATTCCACAGCATCGTCAATAGTACGAGGTCTTGCAGCCTTAACGATGTTACGGATTTCGCCAATTAAACCCCAAATATAACGGGAAATGAATGTCGAGGTATAACCGTGACAATCTACACCCGTCATACGATGATTTAGGAATTTATTTGACATTTGATCTTTTTCATATTCGGGACAGAATTTTCTTTCTACAAGACTCTTAAATTCTTCCCAGTTAACGGCATAGGCCATCCTTCTTCCTTTTGCTTGTAATACCGTGTTCCACCATTCTAGCGCCCCTTCTTTGAACAAATTTGACGCATACATGACTTGATCTTCTTCGGCACATTTACTTATTGTAATTACTGCTTCGGTTTTCTCTAACCAACGCAGTGTTGCAGTTGCCCCTTCATTACCTGCAAATTCTGCTGGTTTACAGGCAATGAATTCTTTGTAAGTGCAACCAAGCGTTGCAGCTTTCATTTTCTTAGGAAGTGGGGCCTGCCGTGGATTATTCTCGTCATGATTGCCACCTCCATTTATGCTATTACTATCGTTATCTTCTGGAGTACGTTTACTAGGAATGATTTGTTGAGGTTCAGCAGGTTTCTGAGCAGCGGCCATGATTGCCGGAATAGCATTGGCTATCCCTTGAGCAACCATATTTTCGATATCTTGCCTAGTCATATATTGATTTTCTTGATTTTGCTCTGATTGGTTTACTTCATTAACTGGTTCATTAGCATTTTCCATCTGATAATTAGTATTGGTGTGAATTATTAGTATCCAATAATTGATAGTTAGATATAACAAAATAATTATACATAAGTACATAAAATCTTACAACACATATATATAGCCAAAATTGTCGATTTCTCGACTTCTATTTTGTTTTATAGATTATATAGGCATTCATACACACTGTTTATCTTACAATGTTTTATTCCCTATTTTACAGTGTTATATGTTTGTTACTACTTGTTATTATACAACCATAGCTTCGTCACCCACTATTTCTTTCTCAACTGGCATGTCAGTAGCGACGCTCCCTTTCGTCGTATTTCCAGGAAATTTGTTCCCCTATTTCCCGGATCCTATTTCCTATACCTATCAGTTCTTCACCAAACTGACGAAGTTCGGCTAAGTTTTCGTTGCTCATTGGCGGGTTGGGGATAGGTTCTGGATCAAATTGAGGGAGAAAGGTATAAGGACTATTGATTATGTTTTGAAATTGCTAGTCGTTCGTCCACCATTCTTCCATTTCGCCTAAAGGTCGGGTGTGGATTAGAGGGTCTGGAATAGCTGGTTCCAGATTTACTGGAAGTTGGATTTCGGCCGGATAAGGGTAAAGGTTGTTGTTGATAGGGTTAATGCCATCACAGTTTGCTAGTAGACGGTCTATTTCTTCAGTTTGTTTACAGCTTTCTCCAATTTCTATTCCTTTTGGCCTAGAATTTTCCCTGATTTCTATTTCTGCTGGCTTAGAACTCTCTCCAGTCTCGATCCCTTTTCCTTTGTTCATGGGATTTTCTATCTTAGGGAGTCTCCTAGTTGCTGGTTTCCTTCTGCGCACTTTCCTCCATCCTACATATCTTTTTCTTTTTTGTTTTGCTTTCTCCGGAGGTGGAGCTTTAAATTCCATAGGTTCCTCCAAGTCAGCAATGTAACCAGTAAAGTCGTTGGAGACTTCGATTGGTACTGGATAGAGATTGAAATTCTGAAATGCTTCAGATAGCTCACTCATGCTGTTTAGCATATATACAAAATGCATAAAAATGCTAAGTTAAAATCTTATAGGGAAATAAATATTCCGTTTATTGCATATCAAAAGACTAATTTTACAAAGGATAATGGGAAATTTTAAAACACACTAGGATTTATTTATTTATTTACGAAGTAGTGTTTTTTGGATAGATGCTAATACTGGATCAGGCTTATTGGTAGTTTAGAGGTTTGCATTCTCTGCTACGGTACCTAACATATAAAGATCTGCCCATTTTTCATCTAATTTGTCCTCCCAAGGTGGATTATTGCTTATTTCCTGGATTTCTGGATTAAACCTCACTTTCTTGTATTGGGGTTTCTGACTTTTCCTAATAATCGAATTTCTTTTCTCTGGGGTAAGAGGATTCTCATATTGTGCTTTACGGACAAATATCCCTTCTTCCAGATCTGTTGGGTATTTTGAGGAAGTTCCTTTTTCTTTAGGTGAAGTATCTAATTTATGATAGATAGCCGAAAGTCTTTGTTTACCCATACTGTAACTAACAAATAATTAATTAATAAAACACATTATTACAAAATGAAAATCAGAAATTTTAAGTATTTCCCCAAATACTTTAATAGGCTTAAATCAGTAGTAAGCTTAAATTAGTGGCTCTGATACCACCTTTTCCTGTCACGGCCCTCGGCCCCGGTTTGACCCGGTCCAGAGCCGCGAGGCAGGAAATCCCGTGGTATTAAATTTAAGCGACATCGGAAGTCTTTTTAAACAGGATCTTTTAATACTAAAAAAATGCTCGTTACATAAGTTAGGGATAAAACCCGTAAGTTACATTAACATGATTTCACTGGGAAATCTTTATTTCTCAAAACATGTTTTTCTTATTTATTTATATTGAGTCACTTCTCTAAGCTTGTAGTGCTTCACGACACTTTTCTTGGATCATAACAGATCACCTGAAACATGTTTGAAAAAAGTTTTGTCAGCGGGGAAATACTGAGTGAATCATTCATTTTGATAAAATGACACTTAGTTATAAATTACAGCATAAGAGCGATTACAATGGTTTCTATCTTATTGATATATGGCACTGTGTCACCTCCTGGTGACGGTGGTCATACCACTATTGGGTCCTGTCACCCAATTAGTGATGATTATCACTGTTAAGGCTTATATGCCTAACCTGTGTTAGGGCTTATTAGCCTAACCCTGTGAGAAAATTAGTAATGTGCACAATACCCCACTAGCCATTGATTAAGATAGCCATGACTTAATCCCTGTAATTATAACCTTTGAAAATAACTTGAGGTATTGTAAAACAGTTGATAAAAAGAGAATGACTCACATTGCAGATTTAACGAGCAGTGTATAAGCCTACTGATTAGCCTTGTTTAACCTAATTAAATTAACAATGCACATAAACTGGGTTAGTAACTAATACAGCAGTTACGACAATTCACGTGATTAAAACCCTCACAACTAATGACAAAGTGTGATACTTAAATATCCAGCAGATTCACAACAAATGACAGAGTATAGCCCGAATTTGGACAGCACTCAAACATTCAAGTCGAAATCACGATGAATGACAAAGTATAACCCTAATGTGGGCAGCACTTAAACATCTGTTGGATAGTTTCAATCGATCGGACGTCGTATCGTAATAGCGATCGAGTTATTACCCTGTTTACGGCAGCGTTTTGAGATTTGTGTGTGTTGTGGACTGTTTCTGCTATAACTCAGCGTCTAATTTGAGTTTTATCGTTGTTCAAATGCCAAATTTCAATTGCCAGACTCCTCTATTTATACACGAATTTTGACCTCCCTCGCGTGACGCGAGGGGTACCCCCTTGGGCGTCGCGTGGCGCGAGGGGTCACCCTACTCCATAGGGTAGCCCTTTGCGTGTGTAGCCTTGATGAATCGACAATTTTAAAAAAATCGAATTTGACAACAAGTTATTTAGATAATCGTCCACTAGGGTTTACCCCCCCCCCCCCTGAGTTTTAGGGGCCCTGATCCTGATTCTGATTGTTTTGAAAATTTTAGGGTTAATGCAGAATTACTTGGGTTTCTCAATTAGGGTTTCCTTATAAGATAATTAATATACTAAGTAATAGTTTTAGTGAGAGTTGTTACACAAACCATGTCCTACTTGCGGCAAAGTGGGACATGTAGTTGGAAATTGCCCAGGAAAGGTGTCGGTATGCTATAAATGTTACAAACCGGGACACAAAAAGTCTAAGTGCCCGGAGTTAGTTGGAATTAAAGACGCCACTGATGCAAAGCCTGACGCCCAGAAAGCAAAGGCTAGATCTTTCCACATGACAGCTGCTGAAGCTAAAACTGAACCTGATGTTGTTTCAGGTATATTTCTTGTAAATTCAATTCCAGCACGAATTTTATTTGATACGGGTGCAAATAGATCTTTTATATCATATCGATTTATTCAACACCCTACATTCACGTTAACAAAATTACCTATACCACTAGAAGTAGAAGTAGGTGATAATAAAAGTTTTATTGTATTTGATATGCGTTGGAATTGCAAATTGAGCATTGACGACGAAGAATATTGCGTAGACTTAATTCCCATGTCAATGGGAGAATTTCAAGTGGTAATTGGGATGGATTGGCTAGCTCGATATCACGTGAAAGTAATATGTGACCATAAAGAGATACAACTAATGTCTCCCAGCGGAAAACATGTTACTATTTATGGGGAGAAAAGCTGTAGCCCCATAATCTGTTCTTTCATTAAAGCTTGCCAGCTGGTTCGACATGGATGTAAGGCATATATGGCCTACATACATGATTCGACTAATGAGGCTCTAGAAATCAAAGACGTACCAGTGGTACGAGAATTCGAAGATGTTTTTCCGGAAGATCAACCGGTACCACCAGAGCGTGAGGTGGAGTTTGGTATTGAATTAGTTCCAGGCACGAAACCGGTAGCCAAAGCTCCTTATCGATTAGCGCCATCGGAACTACAAGAATTGATGTCGCAATTACAAGATCTTTTAGACAAGGGATTTATTCGACCAAGCGTTTCTCCGTGGGGAGCGCCCGTATTATTTGTAAAGAAGAAAGACGGAAGTATGAGGATGTGCATTGATTACCGGGAGTTAAATAAACTCACGGTAAAGAATCGATACCCGCTTCCTAGGATCGACGACTTGTTCGATCAGTTACAAGGCGCGAGTTGGTTTACGAAGATTGACTTAAGGTCGGGTTATCATCAGTTGAAGGTAAAAGAAGAAGATATACCGAAAACAGCTTTCCGAACGCGTTATGGACATTACGAGTTTTTAGTAATGTCTTTCGGATTAACCAATGCGCCTGCGGATTTCATGGATCTTATGAACCGCATCTGCAAACCAATGTTAGACAAGTCGGTGATTGTTTTCATCGACGATATTCTTGTATATTCAAAAAGCGAAATGGATCATGAATGTCATTTGCGTGAAGTACTTGAAACGCTTAGGCGTGAGTGACTATATGCAAAGTTTTCAAAATGTGCCTTTTGGCTACGTGAAGTACAGTTTCTAGGACGTGTTATTAGTGCCGATGGACTTTCGGTAGATCCGTCCAAAATAGAAGTTGTGTCTAAATGGAAACCTCCAAAGAATCCATCAGAGATTAGGAGTTTTCTAGGTCTTGCAGGTTATTATCGGAGATTTATACAAGATTTCTCCAAAATTGCAACTCCATTAACTAAGTTGACCCGTAAAGATGAGAAATTTGTATGGGATAGTGCACAAGAAGATGCCTTCCGTATCCTTAAGGAAAAATTGACCAGTGCCCCTGTGCTAACGTTACCAGATGGGACTGAAGATAGGGTTATTTATTCAGACGCATCCCAACTTGGTCTCGGATGTGTACTTATGCAGCAAGGAAAGGTGATCGCATATGCGTCAAGACAGTTAAAGATTCATGAGAAGAAATATCCGACACATGATCTGGAATTGGCGGCGGTAGTCTTTGCCTTAAAAATATGGAGGCATTATTTATATGGTGTGAAATGCACTATTTTTACTGACCATAAAAGTCTCAAGTACTTCTTTGATCAAAAGGAGTTAAATATGAGACAACGACGTTGGTTAGAGATGGTGAAGGATTATGACTGTGAAATTCATTATCATCCCGGAAAAGCCAACATAGTTGCAGATGCACTGAGTAGGAAAGAAGAATATTCACCTATTCGGGTGCAGTCGATGCAGTTAATAGTGACCTCAGGGTTACTTAAACGAATCAAGGAGGCGCAAACTGAAGCTGTAAAAGAAGAAAATGTGAAAAAGGAAAGAATAGTGGGTCCGCTCAAAGACTTGCAGGATAATAGTAATGGATTGAAAACCCGTTTCGATCGAATCTGGGTTCCAAACACTTGCAATGTTAAAACTCTTCTTCTTGACGAAGCCCATAAGTCCCGCTATTCTATTCATCCGGGAGCTACCAAGATGTACAAAGACTTGAAACAAAATTATTGGTGGCCTGGAATGAAACGAGACATCACGAAGTATGTGGAAAAATGCTTAACTTGTTTACAAGTAAAAGCAGAACACCAGAAGCCTTACGGTAAACTTCAGCCGTTAGATATTCCGGTGTGGAAGTGGGAGCACATTACTATGGATTTGTTAACTAATCTACCAAGAACATCACGTGGATTTGATGCTATATGGGTAGTAGTTGACAGATTGACCAAGAGTGCTCATTTTATTCCAATTCGGGAAACATACACTTCCGAGAAGATGTCGGAAGTATACACGAATGAAATTATATCTCGCCATGGAGTACCGGTGTCTATCGTATCAGATAGATATGCGTGCTTTACTTCAAACTTTTGGCGTGATTTTCAAGAGGAGATGGGTACTAAGTTGTTTATTAGTACCGCATATCATCCGCAAACCGATGGGCAGAGTGAAAGAACTATTCAAACACTCGAGGATATGCTACGAGCATGTATTATCAATTTTGGTGGTAGCTGGGATATCTATCTACCACTAGTCGAATTTTCATATAACAACAGTTACCATTCTAGTATTGGAATGGCACCATATGAAATGTTGTATGGCAGAAAGTGTCGAACCCAAATATATTGGGGTGAAGTGGGTCCACGAGAACTAGCTCACAAGGATATAGTCCGTATCACTAATGAAAAGATTGAAGTGATCCTGGCTCATTTAAAAGCTGCTCAAGATCGGCAGAAGTCCTACGCGGATAAAAGACGAAGACCAATTGAATTTCAGGTGGGTGATATGGTTATGCTCAAAGTATCTTCATGGAAAGGGGTTATTCGATTCAGAAAACGGGGAAAACTGAGTCCAAGATTTATTGAACCATTCAAAATCGTGGAGCAGATAGGTAAGGTTGCATACTGACTCGAATTGCTAGAAGAATTGAGTAGTATACACAGCACTTTCCATGTTCCACACTTACGAAAGTGCTTAGCTGATGAAACAGCTTATGTAAGCTATGGCGACATTGAAGTTGACGATAAACTTAACTATGTCTTAAAGCCTATTGAAATCCTTGATCGGAAAGTCAAAAGCTTAAGGCATAAAGAGATTAATCAAGTTAAAGTCAAATGGGAACATAGCAAGGGGTCGGACACCACTTGGGAGTCCGAAGAGAAGATGAGACGCTTATACCCTTCCTTATTCGGTACGTATTCCGATTTCGAGGACGAAATCCTTTTAAGGGGGGTAGACTTGTAACACCCCTAAATTATTAAACTATATATGTTTGTGTACATGTGTAAGTTATAAAATTTTAATAAAACAATGAGAATAGAAACTAGGAATAATAAACCTAGTTACTAAATTAATAGAAAAGATGGGGAAATTAAAGTGTTTTAACCCTTTTTATAAAACTTAGAACTTTGATGGGCCAAAGGTGCCAATTTTGAAAGATGTTTGCTTAAACCTGGATAAACATCAGAACACACACACTTTATGTGTGTCCTGATCGATTGAAACCCCAGGAACGAACTAGACTTCTTTCAAACCCTAAATTCTACAAATTTCCCTCAAAAATTAAAGGAGAATTCAATCAAGAATCAATCTTAGGCTAGTATCTTGATCACTAACACTAGGAGATCGAAAGGTATGCTTAATTTTGTTATATGAAGATGTTTTTATGATTCTTGAATTCTTGTAACAGAAATTTTTGGTGAATTGATGAAGGTTATGGTTAAATTATGATGAATTCAAGTCTAAGAACTAATCTTAGACAATAAAATTGATCAATTCATGACATAACTTATGAGTTTCAATGTTTGTCACATAAGGATATATGGGTTTTGTGAAGAATACATATAGTCTTGTGATATTAGATGTTAGTTGATTGCTTATGATGTAAATTTTAGTGTGATTATAGTGTTCTTGTTATAGCAATCGAGTTACTATGCTAAACATGGTTAAAGTTATTAACCATGAGCATGATAGTGTAAGAATACAAATTATGCACACTAGATGTTCGATGAAATGCTTGAATGAATTGGAATACTTGAATAAATGAAGTAATAGCTTAATAGATTAATCAAGAGAATGAAATATCGAATACTGAACTATGAGTTCTAAGCAATATATTCAAATCAAATTATATAGGTGATGTGGGTGGATCATCAAGTGGGCAAGGTGGAACGGATACCCGCTTAAGGGAAAGCTTTGAAAAAGGTACGTGGCTATTCGCTTCGAAATATCTTGTTTTAGCACTTTTATGCTAGATTGTTGGATGATAATCAAATCGTTGTAATGTTGGATAATACTAAAACGAAGGATTTCGTTTGTAATATCCAACAAGAAAAAGTAGACATTTCGAGGATATAGAAATGATGAAAGTGGTGGATTCCACTTGAAAGTTTAAACGGGTCAATTTGACTCAAATACTACATGTTACATTTCAAGAAGGTGATGGAATTCGCTAGAGAAATCAAACGGGTCAAAAATCACCAAGGCATTAAGCTTTGGTAAGTCAAATCGATAAATAAAACTAAGTTGGACAAATGGGTTGATTAATACGTATATATTTCGTTAACGGCACTTGAGTTGTAATAAAAGGTGTCATAAAATTTTAAGTTTGTTGATGTGTAAGCTCTTATAGATGTGTTGGAGCTCATAAGTGAATTCAATGGTTCATAAATGGAAACGGGTCGAATAATTATGAAAATGTCCATAATCCGAGGGCTTAAAAGAAAGAAATTTTTTCAGGTGAATGTAGGATTTTGATTCAATATTTTAGAATATCGAATTACGGTCACGTAGGAAGAAACGGGACCTAATTTGGACCAATAACGGACAAGGTATGTTCGTTTTAGTAAAAGTTAGCTAAGCTGGAAATGTGCAGGATTTTTAAACAATCATACTGCCGAAATAAGGGGCTCGCGTCACGCGATGCTGTTGGATGGAACCGTCGCGGCCCGCGACGCCTGTCGCGTCACGCGACACCAAGTTCTACATCCCGTCGCACCGCGCGATGGGTTACCCGTTCTGAAAATTGTTGCTGATTGCTATTTTGTTTATAAAAACTTGTGTAGAAATATTTTCAGCATTCATAAGTAATGAAGTTGAATGTTATGATGGTTAGGTTGCTCATGGAATGCGTTGGATGTGGATCAAGCGAGAACAAGGACCGAACACACAACTTACAAAAGATTCCGCTAATAAACTAGTTTCTTTTTGCTATCAAACTTATGTGTAATAGTTATAATAGTGATGTTTGAAGTTTTAAACGTTATGTAAATATCGTTGTGTTAAGATTTTGTAAAAACGGAACTTTGAACGTAAATTATATCATATAAATTAGCAAATGGTTTTAAAGGTCTTACAGATTTAAGGCTCGAACTCGACTCGATTAAAATTCGAGTTGGCTCGGCTCGGCTCGATCTAGCTCGAACTAACAAAGAACCACAAAATTTACTACTTAAAAAGCCCTAAAAATGAATCTCTTCATAGACTTAGGGCCATAATTGCAATTTAATTTAACCAGATGGCTAAATATGCAAGTATAAATAGTTAGCTCACTTTGTACATTGTCTTTACCTTATTTTATAGGGGAGAGACTCCCTTGATTTTTGTCTTCTAAGCGATGTGGGACAAAAATGAAGGATGTAAACCTTATCGAGCCGGCTCACGAGCTCACGAGCCGAGCCAGGCCAAGCTCGAGCTTGGCTCGTTTACAAACTGAGCCAATTTCGAGCTGAGCTTTTTTCGAACTTTTTTCGAGCGAGTTTTGTGACAAATGACAAATAACCGGTGATACCATACAATCTAATCACTATGTTTATTTACATAATCTCATGCATTTAGCGTAATTTAATTATGTAACTGGGTCGTTTATTTGATAACAGTGTTAGGACAAGAAAACAATGCTAAAACATATGTTGGTTTTCGTCGTATTTCGAAACCAATCAAACAATGTCCTAAAAGTGTTCGTAGAAAGTGATGCGCTCACTATTCACGGTTACACTATTCATGCCAGCAAACCATGAAAACTAAACGAAACAATGAAAAACGACACACGAACAACATGATTGAGTCCATATACATAAGAAAACACTAACATGAAAACATATCTTGCAAAAATATAAGACTTTCTGGTACAACGCCCTGATCACTTAAACGTCCGTTTCGCTAAAAATATGACCATTTTAACTCGTCCGAATCTATAATTTAGGATTTCCGATACTCCGGAACTATGACAAATGATAACAAATACATGAAAACAATATGAGGATATTACTGGGGTGTCCGAAACATAAGCTTTCGGCGTTGCGTTGCAACCCGCACAACTTGTCCGTTTTTGAACCGACAAGCTTATAAATAATATTTTCGACGCCAAAAGAACTAAATGGAGGACATGGCGAACTAGTTAAGCTTATTTTGGGACTCGGAATCACTTCATGCATCGCTTGACGGTGGAATAACAACTTGCCACAAAACTTCGTCGGTGCGGCGCAAAAGTGCCGTAAACTAGCCGACGACCAAACGGAAACCATCCGAAGTATCAAAATACAATTTCTACTAGTTTAATGAACTAGTTAAAGTCAATTAACAATCTGAATCCCTAATTACCCCTTAATGATGTAATTAACCCCTAATCGCCGTACTTTGGTTAATTACTAAAATATCTACATTTTAACACTTTTTATAAAAAACAGTTACACTTTACCACCCCCCCCCCCCCATCTTGAATTTGGCCAACAATGTGGGTCCCACCCACTTGATTTTGTTGAAAAACTAGAGATTTTATGTATGGAACATGTATGAAAAAGTATGGTGATAAAACATAAAAAGATAGGAATTATAACATCTACATTCCATCGTCATTTATCACTTCATTCTCACACAAGTTCAAAACACAAAAACCTTCCCCTTGTGCCTCCTTATTCACGGCTCATGTAACCCACATTAAACCACCATAAATCACCATTAAACCCCATAAATTACTCATTTTCAAGGCACTTTAATGTCATTAATGCATGGATTAAGCATGAAGAAGCATTAGGGAGTTCTGTGGAGCCTTAATCACTTCTTAATCACCTTGTGCAAAGTTGTAAGCTTCTTCTAACCATATTTAAGCTTCTTGTTACTAGTAGATTACAAAAGTACAAGTTGATTATCTTGAAGATTAATAAAAATCAAATCAAAAACCTTAATCTCAGAGCTAATAATCTACTAATCTAAACTTATTATGTGGTTATTTGAGTAGATTAGTGTATCTAGTTGATGAAATCATGTTCATTATATTGATTTTGTTAAGATTAGTGGTTTAAAGTTTATGTTTATGATGATCTTGTGATTAACTTTATGTAGTATTTTAGATTAATGGTAATCTAGTCATGTTAAACTTAAAAATGTGATTTAAACATATGAATGTTTAAATCACACAAGATCATCAACTTCAAATATTATGAGCATGTGTGTGTAAACATGATTAAGTAATTTTAAACCAAGAATAACCATGTGACAAAGTCTTAAAAACTCTAATGAACTTGATTTTCACATAAAGCAAGCTTATGAAAATTTTTACTTTACAAAGTGAAGCATAAAAGACTCTTAAGAATTTTTACAAAATATGGGATCAACCCAAAGACAGGGTTTACTCCCAATGACATAGGTTCGGCCCAATGACACCCGTGCGAAGCATGAGGACATGTGCAGGGCGAAGCCGTTCACATATAATTCAATACATATAAAATATATGTATGCACCTATGAAATCAATATACATAACAAGTGAACGAACAAACTACCAACACTCTAAAATACAAAGTTGTTCCAAAATGACAAGTGAAAACATAATAAGAATTCAAGTATGAACAACTTGTACAAGGTCCGATAAGACCTAGGGTCTAATAAAGTTAGTACACGTGTAGGTTAATCACACGTACGGACGCTCACTACGATATCACAATACACGGAACGTAAAATTGTGAGTTCATGTCCCTCTCTTCAATGATTTCAATGTTTTGTTTTTAAAACAATCGAGGGGAAATACATGTTAAAACTACGGGTATGTTAGCTATGGGTTTAGATGAAAACACGATCAATGTACGTAAGTAGGATGATGACATAGTAACCATTAATCACTTAGTGACCAAGGTGCAAAAGGTGTAGATCTATTGAGCTTGAGATACGCTCCACTCCTGGTTGGTATACCCTGGAGTGCTTTTGTGA
This sequence comes from Helianthus annuus, assembly GCF_002127325.2. Classification (NCBI taxonomy): domain Eukaryota; kingdom Viridiplantae; phylum Streptophyta; class Magnoliopsida; order Asterales; family Asteraceae; genus Helianthus; species Helianthus annuus. The sequence goes on along the minus strand of NC_035444.2, from coordinate 72,608,508 downwards.
TCCCACAAATGTCAAAGTTGTCTCGGGTTGGTTGCGTACTTATGGTACATTATGTCAGGGGGCTCGCTACCCACTGATAGATCCTTAAACTCCATGAATGCTAATAACATACCATGATTTCATTACAAGAATACAAAGATTTCATATGATAACAATAACTGCATGAACTCGCTCAAATTTTGTTGACTTTTTAAAAGTACATGTATTTCAGGAAAAAAAAATCTTGAGCTGGTGATACACTACGGGAAACGGGAAAGTCAATGACAACGATAGCCGCTTTTGGAGGGTTTGTCTTTTATATCCCAACTTCGTATGGGTATATAGGGGACAAAACCTCACTATGTTTATGTTAAAAACAAACTTTCGTGTTGTGTAACGTAACTTAAACTATGTCATGTTTAACTTTGTGAACGTTGGTGAACTTGAAACTATGTTGGAAACTTGTAAACTTTGTTTGGAAAACAATATATCTATGACATCGTTGTTGTTTATTATGTTTACACATTTGGATGCAATGATTACCTTTCTTACGTCACACACAATACGCTTCCGCTACTAGCAGGGTGTGACAAGTTTCGAGCGAGCTGCGAGCCGTGAGTTTTTTGTACACCCCTACCTAGATATGGTTTTAAAATCGTGTTTTATCAAACTGTCGACAGCCAAAAACCCTGTTTGGGAAGCTTGGTAGACTTTGAAAATTTTACAGAAACTATTTTGACTTATTTCAGCCATTCAGTAAAAATTTTGGAATTAATGGAAGTTGGATAGTATAAATCGCCAAATTAATGATTAATCGGATTTTTAAACTAAATTATTAAACTTAATAAATGAATTTAATATTTTCTAAAAATAATTTCCTATAACTTATATATCAGAAGGGTCATTTATAAAAAAAACTCATAATTTAATAGAATTCGGGCTTGTAGTTATGAAAATTACGCATTAAAAACACTATTTTTAATATAAGCCGCCAAAACAATAACTTAACGAACCCATTAGGACTTTTAAGCGTTTTAATGACTAATTGGCGATAGTCATCTGGAATGAATCCGAACTTTTCTTGGGTAACTCGGATAATTTGAATAAATTACACGCTTGCTTGGCGAGTTCCAAATTAAAAGAACTAAAACTGCCGTTTGGGCAAATTTGATTGTTTTAACGCCTAAACTTTATTTGTAAAACAAATCATTCCATATTATTCAACGAGTTTTTTTATTGTATGTGATCATGCCATTATCCTAAACCTCAAAACAATCAACCGTGACAAGCACGGATTATGGTGAACAGAAGCCAAACCTGATTTTGAAACTAAGACATTACCCAACACCATACTTTGAGGCTATTAACCCATTTTCAGATGAATATCTATATCCGAACTTAGTATACAACAAATATCGATCCGAAAGCTACTTTTGGTAATTAACCGTACAATACTAATCCTAGGACCGAACTAGCACTACAATTACACTACTATACTGCTATTGCATACTGTGAACAAACCTTACAAGGTGAGTTTCATTGCCCCTCTTTTATACATGTTTCATTAAACGGCTTGGGGGAAAACATGTTTTATACACATACGCACATGAACATTTGAATTATCTGAGTTAGACATCTAACACAAGGAAAATCCTCACGAGCACAAGTGCTTAACTATTTGGCCAGTGAATATTGTGGATAGTACTATTTGGCCAGGCGAGCCTAAACCGCACGACAAGTTTGCCAATGATAGGATGCCACTTGAGACAAATTATATTCTCTTCGTTAGTTTTTGTATAATAAAAGGGAAAACCATTTCAAAATTTATTAATAATTGTTTAGTTAAATTTAATTTAAATAATAAACAAAAAAAATAATTAATAATAGATAACACTTTTAAACTAAATAAAAGAATTTAATTTGAACTAGGAAAAAATAGAAAAACAATAAGATAAAAAAATATAATGTGGAGAGAAATAAAAGGGACAATAAGAAAATAGAAAATATGATGTGGAGAAAAATAAAAAGGAAGAAATGCTTTGAAAAATATATCAGAGTAAAAAAACTTTTGAAAGAATCGAACTCAGTACCTGAATATACTTTCTAAATCTTTAAATGTGGAACGTAGACGAGAATGCCAAACTTCAGTTTGATTAAAAATTTCGAAATAAAACATATATGCACACATTCAATATATAATATTGCAAGTATATAAAACAAGAAATATAACAAAATAAGTGTTTGTGACTTGTGAGTATAAAAAAACAAAAATGATGGATGAGATGTGAATGTTTTTTTATATATATAAGAGATAAAATTTGAAAAGTATGCTTTTTAATTATATTACAGAAAAGAAAATGATGGAATGGGCGTGACTGTGAATGCGCTAACACATTTGATCATTCAAGTAGATGGCCACTAATACTCTTGTCAATTTTTTATAAAATCATTCAAGTGGATGGCCACTAATACTGTTGTCAGATTTTTATAAAATGTTACATTTTAATAATCCTGTCAGTAATTAGTTTCCCATCACTGAACTAATCAGATGGTAAATTAGTAATCATTATCATAATAATTATATGTATACTTAATATATATGTATACTAAATATACTAATATATAAGAGTAACATCAAATAAAAAGTTTATTTTACCTGAGTATGATGAGAAGAAATCTTAACCATGCATTTTTCAAATCAATGGTTAAGATGAAAATGTATATGACGAGCCCTTAATGAGGCGACCTTTGACAATAAAAGGATGTTTGTGGAAAGAGTTGTAGAGGAAATTAAAGTTCTGGGTTATCTATGGCTAAAACATCGATCGAAGGCAAGCATGCTTACTTACGTGGAATCATTGGCGAATGTTCCATTTATCTTGTATTTATGTGTAATGTTGTTTCTCTGGTACAATATTGGTAGCTGTAACTATGGGTTAACATGTTGTTAACCTTGTCTGGTACAATATTGGTAGCTGTAACTATGATAATGATTACTAATTTACCAGATGTCATTACCTACACCTCTTTAATCTGTGGCCTTTGTAGCTGCGCGCAAACTCTTTGATGAGATGCATGCACAAGGCCGAATTCCAAATGAATGCACTTATGGAATAGTTTTAGATGGCCTTTGCAACAACCATCTAGTAGAGGATGCGCTCTCTTTGTTTCATTTGGTGGGTAACAACAGCAAGCTTAATTCTAATATTGTTGTATACACCATTCTCATTGATGGTGCAGGCAAAAATGGGAAAGTAGATGTTGCGAGGATTCTTTTCCAAGGTCTAATTGATAAAGGCTTGCAACCTAATGTTCGTACATATAACGTGATGATCAATGGTTTTTGTCGGGAAGGTCAATTGGGGAAAGCAAAGTTGTTGTTTCTTAAAATGGAAGAGAGTGGCTGCCCGCCAGATGATGTTACTTACCGTGTTTTACTCCAAGGATATCTAAAGAACAGGCACTATGACGATGTGGAGATGCTTTTACAGGAAATGGATGATAGATGTTACTACTCACTTGATGCTTCGACTTTATCGTTATTTATAGATCATATCGCAGCTGGTTTACTAGATAGAAGAAGTATGCTTAAGTTGTTAGGTAAGCTTGTGCCAAAAGAATTATTGAACGATCCTAGCTTGTGCGACTGGGAGTGAAACTGAGATGATAGTAATTGTGGGATGAGAAATGAAGATAATAACTTACAAAATGTAGAAAGCAGGAAATCTCTACCAAATTCTTTTTTGGTTGTTATGTGTTTGGTTCCTAGATATCTGTGGTCACTAGACATTGTCCATTTAATGAATTCACAACGCTTATACATTTTTAAGAACTTGCTACGGTTGGTTATTTTAAGAGTTTTCAAGAACTTGTTTAACCGTATACCCCAACCTGACCCCCACATAGTAAATGAAAATGAAGATTTGAGATCACAAAGGCCACTTAGCAATCCATTTGTGGAATGGCAAAGGGGGATGTTTGAACCTTGCCATTGGTGATGATGCTTTTCATTGATGGTTCTTTTTTTGTTTTACATGGTTTTTGTTTCTTGGTTAGGTGTTTGATTTGTTTATTTTTGTTGAAAAGTTAGTATGAGGTTGGTTATATATATATGTCTGGAAAGAAGGTGATGATTGTGTCATAGTGCCAGAGTGGAGGTCATCTGTGTTTATGTACAATGCAACATTTGTGTGAAAGATAAAAGACCAAAAAACTTCATTTGCCTTGCTGTCGGGTCATAAACCTTTTTGAGTGAAAAAAGTACGAACCCTATTCAAATCGGTTTGGGTCGGGTTAAAATGAGTTTGGTTCACAAAGCGGTAACCAAAAACTACAAATTGGCGGTTTGGGCCCAGTTGAAACCTATTTGGTAGTGCAATCCGGGCCAGGTTACGAGAGAGGAACCAGTTTGGCTCAAACTTGGTAAAGTGTCAACATATATACATTTGTTCAGTGTAGACAAAGGATCTGGTTATCAACATCATGATTGTAGACAAAGGATCTGGTTATCAACATCATGATTGAGAGAGGTGAGGTTCCAGACATAGTGACATATAGTTCACTTATAGATGGTTACTGTCTTCGTTTCATGAATGATGTTTTGCTGATTTCATGAATGCTAGCCGTAACTTCTTCTTCGTTTGTACCTTTTTTTTGCTTGTTGAGACATTATGTTTTAACATTTTATCGACATTATATGCTAGTTCGAGCTTGATATCTTCAATGTGGATATCATAGCTTGACCGTAATTAACTAAAATCAAGCTTCGGCTGTTCTTGATTAGAGGATACCAAACGGAAGCTGGAGCGAACCGACCCGGAACTGAGAACCAAAAGAGATGAGGTTATAGTGTGAGATTAAATATATTATTAATGTAATATTTAATCTTGTAGCCTTTATAATCATTTATATTATATTAGATCAAAATATATTAATAACCTATTAATAATTAGTTGGTAATTGTTGATGGACCATATTACCCTTATTAACTAATTGGGTTTCCTCTTGGGTGTATAAATAAGGGGATTATTAGAGAGTTTAAGGGTTACACACATTACACAATCACAAACCCTCATAACATCAAATTCGTCTCTCTCTCCCTAAACCGATTCTCTCCCTAGTCTCGGTTCATCACCATCATAATCTTACACCCTAAGGAGGAACCAGATAATCCTGACAATCATGTCGAACTCGATGGCTGCATCTCTGAATGGATTCTCTGCTGGCCTGTCTGCTGTAACAGGTATGTAATTCATGTTTTCCATAATGTTTAAACAGAACTGATACAGAGCATATATTGATAAATCAGTTCTGGTTTTGTATCCATTATTCTGGGATCAAAAATCTGGAAAACGGAATTTTGAAAGTTCATAAAAATCACGGCTGTTTCGAGTCCTGTTACCGAAATCTCTGTTTTCGGAAAATAATTGATTGATATATTGACTCGAAATCTTAATGGGTAACCTAGTATCCGAAATCTGTTAACAAAATCTTAAAATCTAGATTTCGGAACCCAGAATTATGATTTTATTTTTTAGGGTTCATCATATTGTTCTAAGAAAACTCGAAAATCCATTAAGTTTTGGAATATAATTTGGATTAGTGGATGTTTTTCCAATGTTTGATCTTAATTTTATCTAATAAGTTTTCGGAAACTGTTAAAAAGATAATCAGTTATTATTACGAAATCTTTTGATAATTTAGATCAGCAATAAAACAGGAAACATGATCCCACAATCCCTAAAATTTCGAGTTTTCAGTTATCATCACAAAAACAGCTGTTAACAGGGATTCGAGACCATCAGACTGCGAATCGAGACCATCAGATCTCGACTCAAGACCACAAGGTCTCGACTCGAGACCATAAGGTCTCGACTCGAGACCACAAGGTCTCGACTCAAAATCATAAAGGCTCTCAAATCTGTACAACTCGAGACCAAGGTTGCTACTCGAGACCAAGGTTGCTACTCGAGATCATAAGGTCATAACTCGAGACCACAAGGTTGCTACTCAAGACCAAGGTTGCTACTCGAGACCATAAGGTCATAACTCGAGACTAAGGTTGCGACTCGAGACCATAAGGCTACAACTCGAGACTAAGGTTACGACTCGAGACCTCATAACTAACTCGAGATCTCAAAACTCAGTCGAAACCTAACTCGAGACCATGACTCGAGACCATGACTCGAGACCTCACTCGAGATCTCAAAACTTAGTTCGATCCGCGCTAACAGGTGGTTTGCTATTAAATACTTGGTTTTGTTAACACTTAATTAATTAATCAGAATCGGATAATTTTACGAAACCAAAATAGCTTCACTTGAATGAGCTTCTGATGTATTAATTCTGGCCAAAGCTGATTTAATACATCTGTTTATTGTTCAAGTATTATGAAAGCTATGTTGAGTATGCATTACAAACGTGAAATGTCTTAATTCTGGCCAAAGCTGATTTAATTCATTTATGTTTAGCATGCTTGACAAGTGCATAACTAAAGTGATTGTCTCATTTCTGGCCAAAGCTGATTTGTCACGATTACTTTGCACACATGCTTAAATAATTACACTTCTGGCCAAAGCTGATTTGTCTTCGTTTAAGTAGAATTTTTACTAAGTCTATTATTTTGATGTTAGTAATAGACATTATCACAGCTTCATAATTAAAATGGTCATTATTTATGCCTGCCTTAGTGTAACAAGCCCATTAGATCACATTAGGACTTCTTCTTTTGTATCATAACTTGCTCATCTTATTTCCACTATCAGCACCCAATTGCGGGATTCCACCTTTGACTGGTGATAACTTTGCTGAATGGAAGGATGCCCTCATGCTTACTCTAGGATTGCTAGACTTTGATTATGCTTTAAGAGAGAAGAAGCCAGCGGACCTTACCGCTACAAGTACTGCTGCTGAGCAGATAGTCCATGATAAATGGACTAGGTGTAACCGCATGTCTCTCATGTTCATGAAGCAGTCCATTCATAACTCAATCAGAGGGGCCATTCCTGATTCTGAAGATGCTAAAACCTATTTGGCTTCTGTGGAGAATCAATTCAAGGGAACATCAAAGGCACACGCAAGCACTCTTACCCTTAAGCTGGTGACAACTAAATATGATGGGAGGAGCGGCATTCGCGAACACATCATGATGATGCATGACATGGCCAATAAGCTGAAGGGCCTTGAGATGGAAATCAGTGATGGTTTTCTTGTTCACTTCATCATCACTTCGCTTCCTTTGTCCTATGAAGCATTCAAGATCAATTACAACACTCAGAAGGACAAATGGACGATGAGTGAGCTGATTACCATGTGCGTGCAGGAGGAAGAGCGTATGAAGATGGATCGCACTATTGATGTTGCAAACTTCACCACCTCTAGCTCAAAGAAGAGGAAGAACTCTTATCAAAGAAAGGATGCTTCTAAGGTTCAAAAGCCAAATCCAAATCCTAATACAAGTACACCTTCCAGCTCTAAGAACTCCTTAGGCAACCCCTATTGCAAGTTTTGTAAGAAGACAGGACATAAGCAAAAGGAATGCCCTGACTTCAAGGAGTGGCTGGCTAAGAAAGGTAACGATTTTTTCATGATACTTGAGTCCTTTAATTTAAATTTTTCTGCTAATTCTTGGTGGTTTGATTCTGGTTCAATGGTTCATGTTACCAATTCACTTCAGGGATTCCTTATAATCCGGAAGCTGGGAAGAAACCAAAGAACACTTAAATTTGGGGATGATCGGGAATTAGAAGTGAAGGCCATAGGAACATTACAATTATTTTTGAAAACTGGTTTATGTATTAAACTTTATGATACCTTATATGTTCTTGAGGTAACTCGGAACCTTGTATCAGGACCAAAGTTAGACATGGACGGTTTTGTCGTTTCTCATGGTCATCGCAAACTCTCTATTCTCTATGATTCCGTTGTTTATGGTACTGGCATTCTGGATGGTGGTCTCTATAGATTAGAACTAGATGATAATTTTTCCAAATCTTTGTTGTCATATAATATTAATGAATCACTCACAAAGATGGAAAAGAAACAGATTCTATGTTGTGGCATCAACGTTTAGGCCACATCTCAAGAGAACGATTAAATCGTCTCGTAAAGGATGAAGTCTTACCTCCTCTCGATTTCACTGATTTTGGAACATGTGTCAAATGTCTCAAAGGCAAAATGACATCAGCGAATAAGAAAGGTGCCACTAGGAGCTCTAATTTATTAGAACTCATTCACACTGACATTAGTGGTCCCTATCAAATCGCTGGCATCACAGGACATACTTCATTTATCACTTGCATTGATGATTATTCTCGTTACATGTACTTGTATCTTATAAAGGAAAAGTCTGAATCTCTTACAACTTTTAAAGATTATAAAGCTGAAGTTGAAAAGCAATTAGATCGTCAGATTAAAGTTGTGAGATCAGACAGAGGCGGTGAATATTATGGAAGACATACTGATGTGGGTCAAGCTCCTGGTCCATTTTATGAGTTTTGTAAGGGCTAGGGGATTGTGAACCAATACACCATGCCTGGTACACGTCAGCAGAATGGTGTCGCTGAACGAAGAAATCGTACCCTTATGAACATGGTGCGCAGTATGTTAGCCAACACTAATTTACCATTATTCCTCTGGACTGAAGCGTTAAAAGCAGCTGTTCATATACTCAATAGAGTTCCTTCTAAGTCTGTCCCTAAAACTCCTTATGAACTTTAGACAGGAAGGAAACTGAGTCTTAAATATATGAAAGTATGGGGCTGCATTGCTGAAGCAAAACTCTATAATCCTTTCCTAAGGAAACTTGACCCTAAAACAGTTACCTGCTTCTTTATCGGGTATCCTGATCATTCAAAGGGTTATCGTTTCTATTGTCCTTCCCATGTCACCCGTATTGTTGAAACCAAGCGTGCTGCGTTCCTGGAGGATTTCAAGGTCAGTGGGAGCAGTACCAACCCTTACGAAGAATTGCAAGAAGTACAACACGCGGGGGGGGGGGGAGAGAAACTCGTCGCTTACCATTACTCCGTTTACTCCTCTTGTACCCCATGCAACTGCACCTGAAGCCACTGCACAAACTCCATCTCCACAACCAGAAACCTCATAACGAAGGCACATCAAACACTCAAAACCAAGACAACGCTCAACCCGAAAATCAGCTCAGGAGGTCATCTAGGCAAAAACGGCCTACTAATTGGGATGATTACGTTACCTACCTGACTGAAATGGATGCTGGAAAGCTCAATGATCCTATCTCTTATAATGAAGCCATTAGCAGTGATCAGTCTTCTGAATGGAACAAAGCAATGATTGACGAGCTTGAATCCATGAAGAAAAATGACGTTTGGGATTTGGTAGAATTACCCAACGGTGTCAAACCTGTAGGTTGTAAATGGGTGTTCAAAACAAAACTGGATCCGAATGGGAACGTTGAACGCTATAAAGCGAGATTGGTTGCAAAGGGCTACACTCAGAAAGAGGGAATTGATTATCAAGAGACGTTTTCACCTGTCTCTCGTAAAGATTCATTAAGGATCGTTATGGCCCTAGTAGCTCATTTTGATTTAGAGCTACATCAGATGGACGTCAAAACTGCTTTCCTTAACGGAGACTTAGACGAAGATGTTTACATGAAACAACCTGAAGGCTTTAAACCTGAAGGTCAGGAGCATCTAGTCTGTAAGTTGAAGAAATCCATTTATGGGTTAAAACAAGCATCACGTCAATGGTATCTCAAGTTTGATGAAGTCATGAGGAGGCAAGGTTTTATGAAGAATCAAGTGGATCAATGCACCTACCTCAAGATGAGTGGGAGTAACTTCACTATACTTGTCCTTTACGTAGATGATATTCTATTGGCAAGTAATAGTTTAGACATGTTGCATGAGTCGAAGCGGTTACTCTCGCATAACTTCGACATGAAGGATCTCGGAGATGCTTCTTACGTCATTGGCATCGAAATTCACCGAGATAGACACAAAGGGATCTTAGGATTGTCTCAAAAGACTTACATAGATCGTGTCCTTACACGTTACAACATGCAACAGTGCAAACCCTCCGTCGCTCCAGTAGTTAAGGGAGATGTTTTCGGTTCATTCCAGTGTCCGACAACAGAGGTTGAAAAGGAGCAAATGAGCCAGATACCTTACGCGTCAGTAGTCGGGAGCCTGATGTATGCTCAAGTCTGTACTCGCCCAGATATCGCTTATATTGCTGGAATGCTCGGCCGTTATCAGACTAATCCTGGTCTAGATCACTGGAAAGCAGCTAAGAAGGTCCTTAGATATCTGCAAGGGACGAAAGACTATAAACTGACCTATAGAAGAAGTGATCATTTAGAAGTGGTAGGTTATTCTGATTCTGACTTTGCCAAATGCAAAGATGACAAGAAATCCACTTCGGGCTACATCTTTATGTTAGCAGGCGGACCTATCTCATGGAAGAGTCATAAACAACAGTTAACTACAACTTCCACAATGATGGCAGAATACATTGTTGTTTACAACGCAACCTGTCATGGAATGTTGCTTAGAAATCTGATCACTGGACTCAAAATCGTTAATTCCATTTCTAGACCATTGAAGCTTTACTGTGATAACTCAGCTGCCGTTAGTTTCTCGAACAGTAACAGTTCGACTGGAGCTGGTTTATATCTCGATACAAAATATTTGTTCGTACGTGAACGAGTTGAGGAAAATAATCTTTGTATTGAGTATATTAGTACTAAAGATATGCTAGCGGATCCGATGACTAAAGGTCTCCCACCTAAAGTTTACGAAGAACATGTATCGAATATGGGACTTACTAAAGACCTTATTTAATGGCATATTGTACTAGCTTATGTTTTAGTTAATAAAATTTCCTCAGTTTGATTTTGTATGTCTCTAACATATGTTCTGCCGGTGTAATGACATATAGACAAATATAAATATAAATCAAACACTAAAGGGCTTATACATATTTTGATCGTAACTATTAGGTTTTAAATTGAGGCTATAGTATGATTAATGGGGGTCCTGAGTCGAATGATGATTCAACGGCTGTATTTCTCTGCTATAGTTCTTGGTTTAAAGCTAAAATGAGTGTTAACTCCTGGCCAGGCTTACCTAATACTCATGATAAATGATTACTCGGGTAAGTGGGAGAATGTGAGATTAAATATATTATTAATGTAATATTTAATCTTGTAGCCTTTATAATCATTTATATTATATTAGATCAAAATATATTAATAACCTATTAATAATTAGTTGGTAATTGTTGATGGACCATATTACCCTTATTAACTAACTGGGTTTCCTCTTGGGTGTATAAATAAGGGGATTATTAGAGAGTTTAAGGGTTACACACATTACACAATCACAAACCCTCATAACATCAAATTCGTCTCTCTCTCCCTAAACCGATTCTCTCCCTAGTCTCGGTTCATCACCATCATAATCTTACACCCTAAGGAGGAACCAGATAATCCTGACAATCATGTCGAACTCGATGGCTGCATCTCTGACTGGATTCTCTGCTGGCCTGTCTGCTGTAACAGGTATGTAATTCATGTTTTCCATAATGTTTAAACAGAACTGATACAACATATAGAACCGAGAACCGAACCATTTAAAACATGTCCGGTTCAGGTATGTAGACGGTCCAAAGGGTCAGTTCCAAACTATATAATCGAAAATCCAAATTGGAAGGGTTGCTCAATGTTAAAAATATATTAATTCAACAGCAAACATTTTTGTTTGATGTCTAACTTTGTGTGTTTTATATGTTGAGGGACTACTGTTAATCAAAGCTTGCCATATGTCTTAGCAAACGTTCGTCCTCTGTAACCCGATCACAATCTTTGACTTTTTGGTCGACGTTGACCAACAAGTCAACGTTGACTCTTGTGTTCAGAATTTTAAACCATGTATTCCAGCTATAAACCTTCTGTTTAAATTCAAAATTTTTAAAACAACTAGTTTTAAAACCGTCGCCACGTTGCGGCGTTTGTTATTTATTCTGTGTTTATATGTGTTTGAAATCACTAAGAGCGTGTTGCACATAGAATTGCTGATAAGAATAAAATGTAGAAAAAAACACTAAAAAATAACCAAAAGAAAATCAACTAAAAAAGTTGTATGGTAATGATGTTGTTCGGTAGAAGCCCGTAGTCAAAGATGAACAAATAGCAATGGGTACCGGTACCGAATTTCCTGAACCGAAAGATCCTAAGTACCAGTTCGGAACTGACGTTTGGCGCTCCTAGTACCGGTTCGCTACCGGTTTTACCTTCATATACCGATATTGTAACCGGTATTTTCGGTACCAATACCGATTCGGTATCAGTTGGCACCGAGCTCATCTCTACCCCTGAAACTAAAAGAAAGTTGTACGATACCGTTGATGTTCGTACGGTACCCCTGATCAGGGATGAGCAAATGGTACTGGGTAAGAATACCAAATTTCTCAAACTAAAAGATTATCAAACTCAATCCGGTACCGACTTTTGGCATTTTATATACCAGGCTGGTGCTGGTTTGTACCTTCATGTACCGATAAGGAACCGTTATTTTCGATATACATACTGGTTAACACCAAACTTATCTGACTTAAAAAGTAAAGGAGATAACAATTATTATAATATTAAGATAATAAAACTATACAAAAAACTTTATATAATATTTTATTATATTTGTAGTTTACTGTTCATTTGATTCACTTTAGACTATGGGGTATGGGGCTTGGGTTGGGGGAAAACGCCCAAGCCACCACCCCGGGTGGGCTTGGGTTGGGGCGTGGCCATTGGGGCTTGGGTTTGAAGCCGGGCGTGGGGCGGGCTTGAGATCCGATGTGGCGGCCTCCTATTCGCTGTTCGCTGCCATGTCATAGCGAGTGTTTGAATGTTTGAATTTTAATAAACTGCCAAGCCACGCCCCCAACCCAAGCCCCGCCATACCCCACGGACACGTCACTCACCGGTGGGGGGGGGGGTTCCAATTCCACATGTCAACTCATGCTCCCAACCCAAGCCCCACCATACCCCACGCTCTTAGTAGAATTCCAAACATAAAACATATGTTAATTATATGTACATAAATCAAGAAAAAAATCAATACGTTTGAAAAAGGTATTTATCATATTAATATACTTCAAAATTTTATGTTATTATTGCGATCCATATGTTTAAATGAAAATTAGGAAAAATAACTAAAACTTGAAAGAAATAAGCAAGAAAGTATGAAGAAATAAGCAAAATTTATGTTATTATTGCGACGGTCGCCTGAACCCTAAATCCAGGCCCACTGGAGATGTCCATCTAACTCTGTCTGTCTCTGTTCTAGCTGGGTAAGTGATATTCGAGCCTGGAGCTGCTCGCTGGAGTACCAAGGCGGTCGGCCGGAGAAAATGGCTGCCAACCGTCACTCTTTCTCATCTTTTCATCGTTCTCTCACATTTCTCTCTCTTTACCAAGGCGGTCGGCCGGAGAAAATGGCTGCCAACCGTCACTCTTTCTCATCTTTTCATCGTTCTCTCACATTTCTCTCTCTTTCTCTAGATCTCACTTGCGTATATGAACAACCCAACACCACCCTCAGATGACGCGTGGTCTACTTTGACACGCACCTGCCCACCTGGTTCTTTAAGACAGTGGGGTATGGTGGGGCGGGGGTTTGGGGCATGGGTTGACACGTGGACTTCGTTGGGCACCGCTGGTCAGTTGCATGTTGGGTCGGTATGGCGGGGCGTGGCTAGCCCGCGTGGGTTGGCCATGTGTTATAATTTTTTTCAATTATTATAAAAATACACACAAAATTAAAAAAAAAAAAAAAGTCTAGCCAGCCAACCCAGCCAATGAGAGCCTGCCACGGAAAACCGCTAGGCCCGCCCAAGGCCTGGGTTGAAACCCCCGCCCAAGGGGTAACACCAAAATCCAAGCCCACCCGCAATGGTGACTTAGGCGTTTGTACCCAACCCATGCCCCAACCCCCGCCCCATACCCCATAGTCTAATATGTTTGAAATGATATTACCAAGAACTCATTTCACTGTTCATTCAGTTTACATTTTATTAGATATAGATTGTTCACTCTATATAATCAGCGGGAAGTTCGTTTGTGTTCGTTTGTTTTATTTGGATTGAGAATGTTCCACACAATATTCGGGGTTCATTGGTTAACCCTAGATATGGTTTTAAAAATCGTGTTTTATCAAACTGTCGACAGCCGAAAACCCTATTTGGAAAGCTTGGTAGACTTTGAAAATATTACAGAAACTATTTGGACTTATTCAGCCATTTAGTAAAAAATTTGGAATTAATGGAAGTCGGATGGTATAAATCGCCAAATTAATGATTAATCGGATTTTTAAAACTAAATTATTAAACTTAATAAATGAATTTAATATTTTCTAAAAATAATTTTCCTATAACTTATATATCAGAAGGGTCATTTATAAAAAAAAATAAACTCATAATTTAACAGAACTCGGGCTTGTAGTTATGAAAATTGTGCGTTAAAAACACTACTTTTAATATAAGCCGCCAAAACAATAACTTAACGAACCCGTCAGGACTTTTAAGCGTTTTAATGACTAATTGGCGATGGTCAGGAAGTCTGGAATGAATCCGAACTTTTCTTGGGTAACTCGGATAATTTGAATAAATTACACGCTTGCTTTGCGAATTCCAAACTAATCGTTTGGGCAAATTTGATTGTTTTAACGCCTAAACTTTATTTGTAAAACAAATCATTCCGTATTATTCAACGAGTTATTCTATTGTATGTGATCATGCCATTATCCTAAACCTCAAAATGATCAACCGTGACGAGCACGGATTATGGTGAACAGAAGCCAAGCCTGATTTTGAAACTAAGACATTACCCAACGCCATACTTTGAGGCTATTAACCCATTTTCAGATGAATATCCGTATCCGAACTTAGTATACAACAAATATCGATCCGAAACCTACTTTTGGTAATTAACCGTACAATACTAATCCTAGGACCGAACTAGCACTACGATTACACTACTATACTGCTATTGCATACTGTGAACAAACCTTTTACTAGGTGAGTTTCATGGCCCCTCTTTTATACACGTTTTATTAAACACCTTGGTGGAAAGCATGTTTTATATACATAAGCACATGAACATTTGAATTATCTGTTAGACATCTAACACAAGGAAAATCCTCACGAGCACAAGTGATTAACTATTTGGCCAGTGAATATTGTGGATAGTATTATTTGGCCCGGTGAGCCTAAACCGCACGACAAGTTTGCCAATGACAGGATGCCACTCGAGACAACGCGGTTGCACATATTCATACACTGAAACAGGCTATGTTGTATTAGGCATAACTATTGGGGTATTGTTATGCTGGGTTTATTTGTTGTGGTTGGTGTTGGCCATGGTGATTTGGAAACACGCCGAGGCTTCACATGTGGACTTAGTATAATTACATGACGTGTGCAAAAACGCTATTTGTGTACTTGCTTATAGAGATAAACAAACCAGTGAGACTCACCAACTATTTGTAGTTGACCGTTTTTAAACATGTTTTTCAGGTAAACATGAAATTGAGTGATACGTATGTTTGCTGCTTCAAATTTTTCTTTACGGATAGTTACACACATAGAAGCATACCTCCCATAAGAATGAAGTTGTTCGCAGGAACATGTCGTTGTAACATACTCGTAGTATGTAAACAACAGTGTAACAGGATGTACGGTTTAATGTTTAATATAGTATCTTTATAAACAATGTGCTTGTACCAAAGTGTAACCTTTTGTTTCCGCTACTAGTTAGGGTGTGACGTATATTTTTTTCTTTCTTCCATGCTTATGCTTGAGGTATAAACCGAAATGTTTGAGGTACAATCTATGAGTTTGAAGATGTGAATCAGGGCTGTCTTACCGTCTCCGAAAATCACAAAAAGATTTTTGGCCCTGTGCGAAATAAAATTTTTTGGCCATATTCGCAAATCTCCATATAATATAAACTTATCAGTCATTCAATTACATATATAAAAACTAAAAACGCATAATACAACGATAATTGTTATAAAAATAGATAAAACAAATTAACAAAAATATAGTGTAGCAAATATGACCGACCTTACTTACTAAGCGTACAATATGGTTCTCCTAGCATTTTTTTGAAGCAAAGCTCTCGATCATTAAACAAAATCTTTCAAATAATCAAAGTCTAAACATACAATTAACACTAAACAAAGTCTAAACATACATTTAAAGTATTAAACATCAAAGTTTCAACAAGATTTTTTAATAAACATTCAAATTTCAAACCCTAAATTTGAAAAAAAGACAAATAATTTGAATTAATACATTATATAGTAGAAAACATTAGAATAAATGAAAAATGGGCCGCTAAAAATATACATATCTTTTATATAAAAAAAATTAAATACATATATAAACTAGTGAAATCAAACCTGTGGGTTGTGTCGGGTGAAAATGCACTCGCTATAAACTACGAAAGAAAAAATCCAAAAAAATTAGTCGTATTATGCCCAAATTGTATTCTCTTCGTTAGTTTTTGTATAATAAAAGGGAAAACCATTTCAAAATTTATTAATAACTGTTTAGTTAAATTTAATTTAAATAATAAACAAAAAAATAATTAGTTAAATTTAATTTAAATAATAAACAAAAAATAATTAATAATAGATAACACGTTTAAACTAAATAAAAGAACTTAAATTGAGCTAGGAAAAAATAGAAAAACAATAAGATAAAAAGAAATATAATGTGCAGAAAAATAAAAGGGACAATAAGAAAATATGATGTGGAGAAAAATAAAAAAGAAGAAACTTTGAAAAACATATCAGACTAAAAGACTTTTGAAAGAATTGAACTTGGTACCTGAATATACTTTCTAAATCTTTAAATGTGGAACGTAGACGAGAATGCCAAACTTCAATTAGATTAAAAGTTTCCAAACAAAACATATATACACACAATCAATATATATATATATATATATATATATATATATATATATATATATATATATATATATATATATATATATATATATATATATATATATATATATATATATATATATATATATTTAAAAGTTCGGGCCCTCGAAGAGTTTGAGCCTTGGACCGTCACCCACCCCACACCCCTTCTGGACCAGACCTGATGTGAATAGTGAATTTCTATATGTAGTGATTCACTATTCCTTGTTCTCTAAAATTTAGAGATGAAGGAGATAAATTTAGAGATGAAGGAGATAAAGACTCTAGTATAAAAGCTCTAGGTAGAGTTTTATATGAGAGTGCTACCAGAAATCGAACAATATTTATGTGGGGTTTGCTTGTTTGGTATTAATTAATATTAAAAAAATACTCGTAAACACCATGTAATATGATTATATTACGTATTTTTAAAAAAAATATATATGTCCAAAGCCCATTGGGCCGGCCCTGTGTCTGGTTTCAAGTGCTTGCTCAAACATAAGAGAATTTATTTTCCATCCATCAAACCTTCCTTTATATTTAAATTTTAAAAAAATCTACTAAAATCCCACTACACCCCATCCACCAAACATTTTATCTATAAAATTAAAAAAAATCTACTAAGAACTCGCTACATCCCATCAATCATTTCTCTACCCCACCCCTATATTTTTATAAAGGGAAAATTACGAAAATGGCCATTGACCAAAACCACTTTCGAATTTTGCCACTTCACGCGTCCTTGGAGCAGTACATCATGCGCGGGATGCGTCTGGAGGTGCCGGGGCCGGGATGCGTCTTGAAGTGCTGGGATGCGTCTGGAAGTGCCGAGATGCACCTGAAAGTTGCAGTCATCTCCGGCGAGTTGCAGACGCCTCCGGCTCCGTCTCCGACGAGTTGTAGTGATGGGTATACGGTCTGGCGATTCATGTGTCCTCAAGCGTGAAAGGAGATGGCGCCTCCGGCAGATTTGGAATCTCCGTCACCGGATTTGACACCTCCAACATTTGAAATTGGTAACAATGAAAGGCAAGGAGTCAAAAGTGAAAGGAGATGAAGATGAAAATGAGAGCATGGATGACATATTTATCAACAATTCTTGTACAAACATCCATTTAAACTTTTGGTTTCTAAACAAAAAAACAGAGCATTTCTTAAAAAAAAGCATTATTGTAGATCGGGGATCCATGGATTGTGAATAGGAGTTTGGCATACTTGAAGCAAGAGGAACTGGAAGATAGGTTCCTGAAGAGTGCGAAAGAGGCATCTTTGTTCAGACTATTGTAAGCATTTTTATGGGGAAAGGTTATTAAGAATAGGTGATGTCACGTGTCCATCTTTAATTGGCTTTCCTGAAGAGTCTGCGAAAGAGGCATCCCATGCATTGGAATCTGTGATGTGTTGCTCCCCTGACGTAGTAGATGGCCAAAACTGAAAGTGTGTTTCGTCAATGACTAGATTGGTAATTTTCCCTTTTAAAAAATTAATATAGTAGCTTTTCATGTACAAAAAACTACCATTTATCTTCCATCAAATTGTTGCAAGTATATAAAACAAGAAATATAAAAAAAATAAGTGTTTATGAGTATAATAAAAATAAAAATGATGGATGAGATGTGAATTTATATATATATATATATATATATATATATATATATATATATATATATATATATATAAGAGATAAAAATTATAAAGTATGATTTTTAGTTATATTACAGAAAAGAAAATAATGGAATGGGCGTGACTGTGAATGCCCTAACATATTTGATCATTAAGTGGATGGCCACAAGGGGTGTAAACGAGCCGAGCCCGAGCTCGACCAGGTTTGAGCTTGAGCTCGTTTAACATATGAAAGCTCGAGCTCGAGCTCGGCTCGATTCGAGCTTTATTTCTAAAGCTCGAGCCCGAGCTCGGCTCGGGCTCGACTCCTTTAATATTTATTAATTAATTTTTATTAATTATAATTATTGTTATACATATAATTTAGTTATTTTTTATATTTATATAAATGGTAAGTATTATTATTTAAATATATGTTTAATATATTAGTAAAAAATATATAAAAAGAAAGCTCGTTAAGGCTCGCGAGCCGGCTCGAGCTCGATAAGCGAAGCTTGGGCTCGGGCTCGTTTACTAAACGAGCTTGCTTTTAGGCTCGAGCTCGAGCTCAAGCTTGTTTAAGCTTGGCTCGTTCGAGCTTTTTTTCGAGCCGAGCTCGAGTAGCTCGGCTCGTTTGCACCCCTAAATAGAAATATGATTCTATACTCTTGTACATAGTAAATTTCCAACATATACAAACACAAGTTAGAAGTTGTCGGCGGCAATAGTGAAAGCAAATGGTTGACCAAAAGTGGTGGCCAACTTTATTTTATTTTTTTTTCTTAGCATAAAATAGTTATTTATAAGTCCTGTCAAATTACGATATCCCCTGTTTAAATTTACGATATTGCCCCCAGTTCGAAATTAAATTTAATGGCAGGGAATAGTATCACCCTGCCATTGGTTCAAATGGGCGGCCGCCTCTCTCTCATTGGACCAACCAGTTTATTATTATTTTATACACTTTAAAATTACGTTTTTGCCCTGCAATAGTGTCTCTCCCATTGGTTTAAATGGACGGCGAGCAATACCTATTGGACCAATCAGTTTATTATTTTATATCCACTTTAAAATTACGTCTTTGCCCCTAGTTAAAAAATACGGTCTTGTCTCAACTTCAAAATACATTTACCCTTTTGCCCCGAGCTAAAAAATACGATTTCGCCCTCGGTAAAAAAAATTACGCTTTTACCCTCAGCCAAAATTACGTTTTCGCCCCAGTTCAAAATAAAATTTTGCCCCCCCCCCCCCGGCTCAAAATTACGAATTTACACCAGTTTATTATTTTATACCTACTTTAAAATTACAGTTTTGCCCACAGTTTAAAATTACGTATTTGCCCCCAGTTCAAAATAAATTTATTTCCCTCGGTTCAAAATTACGATATCACCCTCAATTCAAAATTACGTTTTTGCCCACAGTGCAAAATAAAATTATGGGTTTCCCCTAGCTAAAAATTAGGATTTTACCTCGGGAAAAATTTTGATTTTTCCCCCAAGTAAAAATAAAAATATGACTTTGTCCCCAGCTAAAATCGTGTCAAAGAGCTGCCAAACACTCTTTTTACTTTTTATTTCTAGCAAAACTATAATACTGTTTTTTTAATTGATTGAGAATTAATCGGTCATCGCCCCGCAACGCGGGCGGCGCATCACCTAGTTCAACAATATGTATACTTTTGGTATACATATGTTGCTTTGTTGCATCTAAAAAACCACACACACATTGTCGGTTGAACCGGAAGGGCCAATCACATAATACCCATACCCAAAAACTACATCAACTTATATGTTTTGAGGGTCTGTTTAACTTCCCCTCTTTAAAACTAAATCTGACAATATGAAAGCATCTCCTTGTCACTCTCAAATATCTCCATGCATTCTTTCTCCAAAACCATCATCACTTCAATACCATCACCATCAGGAGTATCTATCAGCACAAAACCACTTTTACCTTCCAACCTTGTTGCAAAAATTGTACCCATAGGCTTGCCCCACCCAAAGTCTAATTTGTTAAAAGGGAACCCACAAAAGCTTGAACACCAATATGACCCCTTGCCAACATTTTCTAAACCTCCATTTACCAATTTGCCCATCAAAGATTTTGTCTCTTCAACCAACTGTTGCACACTTTGGATGCTTTCAAGTTGTGACTTCTTCCTTATCTCTCCAACCACATTACTCAAGGATGTTTCGCTTATATCGCGTGTTTCTACCATCATAGCTTTCGCGCAATTTCCAACAGTGGATTGTGGTAGCTTAGGGACAAATTTGTCACGTACATTAACAACAAAGAACAAATAAGACGGCTTAAAGCAACCGGATTTTGTGGTGGCTGCTGCAACCACGGTTGTGTAAACCAGAGAGGTCAACACTTCAACCTGAGTTGGGTTGATTATAGATCCAGCGACCTTGTTCTTAAGGTCACTTAGTTTTGAGTTAGGGAACACGAAGTTTTTTAATACGAAATTGTTCGAGGCTTCCATCTTCACTCTGGCTTTCGGCAGAGTAGGTTGTGTACGCGGGGAGTTAATGAAATGAGGATTAAGTGGAAGTACCTCTTTGTGATCAGTGGAGCCATAAAGAGCCACAGAAGCCCAATGACTAAGAAACGAGCCTAGAGTGCAGCCGTCCGCAATAGTGTGTGAAAGAGAAACCGCCAACGCCAACCCACCACCCGAAAAGTGATTTAGTTGAACCGCGACCGGTAGTATTCTTATACAACACCAGATCATCAACAAAAAGTTGGTCCAAAGTTTTATCATCCCAACTCATACTTTGGAACGTGTCCAGTTCTGGCTTCGAGAAACAAAACCCCCTCATCGTTACAATCAGCGTATGGTGATTCAGGCATGGGTAACCTCCCTGCAAAAGGATAATACAGTGCTAGGCTCTGTGACAAGGATTCCTTCAGCAGGGTGGCTTTTTCTTCAGCAGTTAAGCTCGAATAGCCATTGTTCGGGTAGAAGAGAATCGTCCGCATATGAAGGGGTATGGTCCCAAAAAGTCGCGCAAACCTCAGATCAGGTTGCGCGTGAGACCATACTCCTTAACACAACAAGGTGTTAACAACAACCTCGCGCGACCTACATCGCACTACGATTATCCCGCGCGAGGGAATGCACACAACAAACCCAGATATCAGCACTTAGCATAAAACAATGGAAGAAATGAGCCACTCGGTAGGGAAGCGCGCGGCTACCTACAGTGGTACATAAGGTACAAGTGGCAGTAAAAGGAGCCAATGAGCGTCTAGCAGGATCTGGTCAATCGTGCGCCACGATCGCCTGACGAGAAGTACACAAGGACGCCTACATGGCACCAATCAGAGGACGGAGACAACTGTCCCACGATCTCCACTCGTCTGCTGATGACAGAAGGACAACAAGGCCGACAACAATGACACGTGGCTCCAATCAAGGTGCGCCAGCACCAACGAGCATCTAGAAGCCACTAAGCGGTCGACGCCAGTGAGACAAAGAGCATATCCGTTTTGTTGTCCGCTTCTGGCCCAAGGCCCATCAGCCCATAACCCCTCACACCTCTCCGGCTATAAATAGAGACCTTATTCCACAGGTTAAACATTCTATTCCCTTGGCTCTCACTCTTTACACTTAATTACTCTCAAAGCAGTCGCTTATTCTCACGCCGGAGCCTGGTTAAGAGGGAAACCCCCACATTCCCCTCTTAACGAGTAACGGTGTTCTGTTTTGCAGGTTAGATCACCAAGTCGGAGCTTAAATATCTTTAAGAAGATTAACCAACATGAAAGGAACATAAACCAATCTAATTAACTCTCTAATTAGATCACTGTTTCTTCATTGGCGCCCACCGATTTTTTCTATAACCACCCTCATCTTCTTTTATTTAAGCTTTTGACATCTTTTTCTTCCTTCGACTATGACTGGTCAAGGAATCATCCCAGAGTTCGGTTTCGGAACCAACTCTAACACGGCGTTGGGTGAAGGAGTCCAAACCTTCCAAGCCCAACAAATCGAAGAAATCGGCGAAGTTGAAATCAACAATACTGGGGGTCCGCGCGGGAGCTTCACCCGCATCACACAAGTGGTCACCCCAGGAAACGGAGAAGGACCTTCGAACACAGCGCCACCTCAAAATGTATCTGCATTACTTGGCTTACCAGAAGGCGAAACCCCAGCCTCGTGGTATGCCAAGAACATCGCCACTATCAATGCAGCATACCAATCGCTCATCGCGCAGCAAGCAGTTTTGACGGCAGAACCGTCCTTGGTCACCCCTCCGAGTCAGGGGGTGCGCCAAATGCCACCACCAGCCAATATACAAGGCAGAACCAACAGGCCTCCCCCTACAAGACGTTTAAGCGTACAAGACACGCGCGATACAAGAGGGGAAACGGATAGTTACTATGAATATCCGTCGAACCTTCAACGAGGCCCTGTTCACAGCCGGCTCACGCCGCGCAACATGAACAATGAATGGGAAGAAACCGACCCATACGATCCCACATGGGAAGGTGACGAAGAATCATCAGTCTTTAATCGTTTACCAAAAAACCACGAGTACTACAAGCCAAGGCAACACATTGGCTACACAGAAGAAGCTGAACGAGATTTCCGCCTGACATACAGACCAGCGGAAGCTGCGGAACACTCCAAGTTTATCCCGAAAATTGCACTCGCACCGCTCTCACGAGAGAAGCTACCCCCAACTGTTGGGAAATTCAATGGGTTGACTGACCCAGACGATCACGTCAGAACATTCACGAGTGTGGGCTGCATGGGAGGTTGGAACATGCCCATGTGGTGCCACCTGTTCATTCAAACTCTTACCGTAGCGGCTCGCGCCTGGTTTGACAGCCTTCCGCCCGGGAAGATTAAGTCATGGA
Source organism: Helianthus annuus (assembly GCF_002127325.2). Taxonomy (NCBI): domain Eukaryota; kingdom Viridiplantae; phylum Streptophyta; class Magnoliopsida; order Asterales; family Asteraceae; genus Helianthus; species Helianthus annuus. The sequence goes on along the minus strand of NC_035444.2, from coordinate 72,585,094 downwards.
CAGATTTCAAGACGCAATTCTTAAGCTACTTTAGCCAACAGCGTCGCTACCAACGTGACACAGCCGAAGTAGAAGATATTTGGAGAAGAGATGGTGAAGGTCTGGAGGACTTCATCACGCGTTTTAACAAAGAGTGTCTGGAAATAGGCGGCGTCAGTGAGCAACTCATGCGCTGTCACTTCAAAAAGGCTATACGATGCGATAGTCTCATTAGAACCATCACAGGCAAAGATGGTATGCCGAAGGAGTGGGATAAACTGATGGAAGCCGCAAAAATCGTCGCGCAGACTGAGGAGTCCCTTGCTGGTGGAAAGGGCTACTACCCAGAAGATCGATTTTCAAGAGGAAGTATGCGCGACAACAATAACAAGCGCAACAAATACAAGAGTCATGACTGGAAGTCTGAGAGACCAAGAGGCCGTGACGACAGGCCACGTTACAGAGAAGATGCGCGAGAAACGATTGACCGAATCGGTTACAAGAAGGCAGTCAGAGACGACAATCGTGACAAACACTGGACTCCGCTCACAAAAACTCCAAAGGAGGTATTGATGACGGAGAATGTCGATTTCAAGGCGCCAAGGCCAATGACAAACAAGAAAGGGCAAGACCCTAACTTGTACTGCGATTTTCACAAAGATTCAGGGCACCTGACCGACGACTGTTACAGCTTGCGCCAAGAAATCGAGAGAGCGCTCAAAAGCGGCAAGCTAAGCCATTTAGTGAAGAATGTACGCAAGGAAACCCGTCAACTCCAGCGCCATGATGAAGGGAACCACAAAAAGGTCCGACGACTAGAGACTCACATGGTCAACGGACCCAGGTACAGCGCGAAAGAGAAAGGCAAACGCCCTTATGAACCTTCTTGGCAAGAGCAGCAAGTCATATTTCCAGTAGTGCGCGGCGGACCTCGCGCCACACGTCCTGTGGTCATCACCGGCATAATCGGGCATTATGAAACTGACTACATATTCATAGACCCGGGAAGTACTGCCGACATTATTTACGAACAGTGTTTCAATCAGCTGGATGAGGAGGATAAAGCGCGACTCGAACCTGTCGATTATCCTTTGTCTGGATTTTGCAACGAGATGGTTTTTCCTCTCGGACAGATCAGTTTCCCCGTCACGCTCTCTGACGGGAAACACTCAAGAACAACAAATGTGAACTTTATGGTAATGCCAGTGAAATCGAGGCATGATGTGCTTCTTGGGAGGGAAACACAAGGCGAGCTAAACATGGTGACGTCAACGCCTCATTCTGCGATAGGTTTCCCAACCAAAACAGGAGTAGCAATCATATACGCCAAGAAAGAAGTAATGTCAACTGAAGAGCTGCGCCCAACAAAGGCGGCGAAGGTCTCCACGACCGAGCCAGAGAAATGGGTTTTAAACCGAAAATACCCTGAGCAGACTGTGACAATTGGCCACGCCATTTCGTCAGACATCAGAACACGTCTAAAGCAACTGTTGTTTCGAAACATGGATATATTTGCCTGGACACCGGCAGACATGACCGGTGTCCCGCGCAACATCACCGAGCATTGCTTAAACACGTACCCATCTGTCGAGCCAAAGGTCCAAAGAAGGCGCAGCCTAGGGGCAGACAAGACAAAAGCAATGAACGAGCAGGTATGTGAGCTGCTCAAAGCCGGGATCCTGCGAGAGGTAAGATATCAGAGTTGGGTGGCGAACCCCGTGATGGTCGAAAAATCAAATGGCGGATGGCGCATGTGCGTAGACTACACTGATCTCAACAAGGCGTGCCCAAAGGATTGCTATTTCTTGCCTGAGATCGATAAAAAAATAGATTCTCTCGCGCCATACCGATGGAAGTGCTTTTTGGATTGCTATAAAGGATACCATCAAGTGCAGATGAAGCTAGAAGATGAAGACAAGACAGCATTCAGAACAGATCTTGGAATCTTCTGCTACACAAAGATGCCTTTTGGTCTGAAGAACGCAGGCGCGACATATCAACGCTTGATGGACAAAACCTTCGCAGGTGACATCGGAAAGCATATTGAGGTTTATATCGATGATCTAGTGGTGAAAAGTCCCGAGGAGGACCAAATGTTAAAAGACATCGAAAAAACGTTCAACTCATTGCGCAACGTAAATATGAAGCTAAATCCAGCCAAGTGTTCCTTTGGCATGGAAGAAGGGAAGTTTCTGGGCTTCATTGTCACAAACGGCGGTTTCAAGGTGAATCCAGAGAAGGTACAAGCTATAGAACGAATGCCCTCACCGAGAAACATCAAGGAAATGCAACGACTAGCCGGCCGGCTGGCTGCGCTAAATCGTTTTCTCTCCAATCACGCCGCAAAGTCGTATCTCTTCATTAGCACGTTGCGCAATTGCGTAAAGAAGCAAGAGTTCAAATGGACCCCGGAAGCCGAAACAGCTTTTCAACAAATGAAAGCGTGTCTGATCGAACTCCCTACCCTGACGGCACCATTTGAAAAAGAGCCCCTTGTGCTGTACTTGTCCTCCTCGGATAAGGCAGTAGGGTCAGTATTGTTGGTAGACAGGAACGGAGTGCAAACCCCGATCTATTACGTCAGCAGGGTACTCACGGACCCAGAAACAAGATATTCCACAATGGAAAAGCTGGTTCTTGCGCTATTACACGCCTCCCGAAGGCTGCGCCGATACTTCACAGGCCATGTGATAACTGTGCTTACAAATTTCCACATTGGCACTATACTACAGAAGCCTGAGACATCAGGCAGGTTGGCGAAATGGGCCATTGAACTGGGCGGCCATAACATCTTGTACAGGCCGCGCCCGGCCATTAAGGGGCAGGTCCTCGCCGACTTCATCACAGAAGTGCCGGCCGATAAAATCAAGGAGTGCGAGCTGGTAGAGACTCCCGAGGAAGATACAACAGATGAAACTTGGATGCTTTACACCGACGGGGCATCAAAATGAAGATGGCGCTGGAGCGGGATTGCGCCTGGTGAGCCCAGAGAATCACGAGTTTACTTACGCCATTAAGTTGGACTTCAAAAACACCAACAACGAGGCTGAGTACGAAGCATTTCTGGCAGGCTTACGCCTCGCCATCAAGATGGGAGCAAAAAACTTGCGCGCACATGTTGACTCACTCCTGATAGCCAGTCAAGTAAATGGCATATACGACGCGAAGGGAGAAGTCATGGCTTTATATCTGGAACAAGCGAAAGAATTGCTCCAACAATTCAAATCCCACAAAGTTATACATATCAATCGCTCAGAAAACAAGCCCGCAGATGCCCTGAGCAAACTCGCCTCGACTTCCTTTCAACATCTCGCCAAGGATGTAAGGATAGAGGTACTCAAGAACCCGTCAGTATTGCTACGACAGGTGAATGTGATCGAAACAGGGCAAACATCGTGGATGACCCCGATCATCCAATACTTGCAAGAGGGGCTGCTCCCCGAAAACAAAGCGGAAGCAAGAAAGATCCAAAACAAAGCCCTGCAATACGAAATGAACGGCGGTATCTTGTACCGAAAATCCTTCCTAGGGCCACTACTGCGCTGTGTGGACCCCCAGGATGCGAATTATCTGATAAGGGAAATCCACGAAGGGATTTGCGGCATCCACTCCGGACCACGGATGGTTGTCGCGAAGATCATGAGCGCCGGTTACTACTGGCCTGGTATGCATGTTGACGCAATGAAGGAGATCCGCAAATGTGACTCTTGCCAGAGGCACTCTCCAAAAACGTTGCGCCCTAAAAATGATCTTATCCCCGTATCCACCGCATGGCCCTTTCAGCAATGGGGAATTGACATGGTGGGACCCTTCCCGGATGCTCCCGGCGCCGTAAAGTTCATCATAGTAGCGGTCGACTACTTCACAAAGTGGGTAGAAGCCAAAGCCCTTGCATCCACCACAGCTATGATTGTGCGCAAATTCATATGGGAGCACATCATATGCAGATTTGGCCTCTCGCTCAAGATCGTGACTGACAATGGCACCAACTTTGCTTCGGACGATCTTAAGAAATGGATGAAGGAGATGAACATCGAACACACTTTCACATCCGTTGCGCACCCACAAGGCAACGGACAAGTGGAAAGTGTGAACAAATGCATCGTCGAAGGGATAAAGGCCAGATTAGGAACAAGGCGGCGCGGATGGGTTGATGAGCTCCCAAGCATTTTATGGGCTCATCGGACCATGCCAAAGACGAGCACCGGCGAGACCCCTTTCAGCCTGGTATATGGCTCAGAAGCGGTCATTCCGGCAGAGATTGGCCTGCCCTCGCCACGCATGACAACGATCAACGCAGTTGACAATGAAGCGGAAAGGCGCCTAGACTTGGACCTGTTAGAAGAAAGACGCGAAATCGCGAGAATCAGAGAGGCCAAATACAAAACCCAGCTGGAAAGGTACTATAACACAAGGGTTCGCATTTGTACCTTCAACCCAGGGGAATACGTCTTTCGCGACAATGAAGCATCAAATGCGGAACGACCAGGGAAATTGGCACCTAAATGGGAAGGCCCATATCTGATTCATGAGGTCCTGGGCAAAGGGGCCTACAGATTGCGCACCCTAGATGGTCACATCTTACCAAGAACTTGGAATGCGCAACAATTGCGCAAATGTTACATGTAATCTATTTCGGCCTTGCGCCATCTTTCAATTCAATACGCCGGCTACAAGCCATTAGCAATTATGTACGAAGGCCTAAGTGCCCTTTTCTGACTTGAATGACAACATACGACATGTTTCTCTATTACATTTTTTCGTTACAAATGCATGCTAAACTTTTGATTAGCGCGAAAACACTCCAGCATTTCAGGGTTGTTCAAACCACCTCCAAGGTCCTCCGCGAACAAAGCGCGAGACCGGGTGGATACCTTAGATACTTAAAAAACGCTTCCATTTATTCGAGCTAATTTAACATAAAGTTTTTATAGCAATGCAATAATTGCAACGGAAAAAACCAAAATGTTTCATTTCATTTAAAACTTGCGCAAATGCGCAGCATTGTACATAGTGTGAAGAAATTACAAAGGCACAAATGCCTATCAACCACCTATTCAACAAACTATCCTATTCATCGCGGCGATCATCACCATCATCATCGTTGCCGTCATCTTCACCATCATCATCGTTGCCATCATCATCACCATCACCGCCATCATCACCAGCTGGCTCTTCTTCGGACAACTCAACGGTAACTGGTGGATCGAGGACCGCCTTAAGACGCTGGCACCAGTCGTCTTTCTTCAACGATTCGACAACCAACTCCATAATAGGCAAGGAAAGGTTGTCATAGGAGTTTTCAGCACTTGCCAGTGCAGCATCAGCATGTTCCGTCACTGAGCAATGACTTATGTCAAATTCCTGCCCAAGCATTTGCTCAACGTGATCGGCACACTCCAGATAGCCTCCCCGATGACCCACCGCACGCGCCGCATCTGTCAGAGCCGCTACGGCGCGGTCTAGCTCGCTCGCATTCAGGATGGAGTTGGCAACCTTCAACAAAAGAAAAAACGTTAAATATAACCCTTAACAAGATCAAAGCTTAAAAAGTACTCACCAGCACTACGCCGCGCGTGCGCATCCATTCAGCCTCCGAGACAAGCGTATCAACGATGCCTTGGGCCTCGGAGTAGTTTGTCTGGGCCACATTAAGCGCAGCAGTGCTGACAGCACGCGCCTCCTCAGCATCAGCAGCCTTGACCTTCTCAGCCTCAAGGTCAATCTCCAAAGACTCGCATCTGTCGATTTGCTCATTCAAGCGACGTTTTAGTTCCGCAATCTCAACGTCCTTGGCTTGGAGATCGTTGTCCTTGCTGGACAATTGCACCTTGGCTTCAGTCAGCTCAACCTGAAAATTGGCAAATGCCTTGAGAATTGACTTAAGAAATTTCATAAACAACAAAGGGAAGAGCGAAAGTCAATAAAACTAACCTCCATCTGCTGCTTGGCAGCTTTTTCACCCTGCGCTTCCTCCACCTTTGAGGTCAAGTCCGCAACTTTAGCCTCAAGATCAACGATCTTCTGTCGTAGCGCATAAGCACGATCGTTGTCTTGGGCGCATATACGCTTAAACTCGGCCTTCTCCTTGGCCAGTTGCTCCTCAACATTGTGGAGTTTTTTCTGCAGCCCCTCGCGGCCCCACTCTTCAGCCTTCTTGTCAGCCTCAAACTTGGCTCTCTCCTCACCAAACGCGGTTTTAGATTTTTCGAATTCAGCAATACGTTTCAGCATACGCTCGCGATAAGCCTCCCAGTCGGCGCGCTCCCTAACCATCGTTCGCCATTCGCGAACTATTTGATGGTTGGCAGCACGAGCGTTGGCCTCACCAAGGATATAAGTACGATACAACATTTCGTGAGGTTTCGCCCTTTGCCGATGGACTTCAGCAGGTGTAAAGGAGTTCAGGAACCACTCGCGCGCAGGGCTAAACTCGATGAAAGTATCTTTCTGTTTTAAACTCCAGGGGGCTTGATGAGGAGCGTCCCCACGCTCTTCTTCAGTGTAAGTCTTGTAGTAAATATCCCCAACGGTGTCCTTCGCACCTATCACATTGGGGTTATAACCCCCAGCTCCACCAGAGCTCGCGCCGCTTGAGGAGAAGCGGCTGGAACCCTTGGAAGTAATAACAGGACCGGTGTTGGTTGGTTTGGTGACCTCAGGACCTGGAGATTTAAGAGGCTGATCCATAGCCTTTTTCGCCGATAGCTCCTTCTCCAAGGCCTGCTTCCTCGCCACTTCAGCCAACCTCTCCTGCTCCGCCCTCTGCTTCCTCTCCTCCTCCTCTTTTTTCTTTCTCTCCTCCTCTATCTTCTTCCTCTCTTCTTCTTTCTTTCTCTTCTCCTCCGCAACTCTCTTCTTCTCCTCCTCTCTCTTCCGATCCTCCTCCACCTTTCGCTGCGCCTCAGCAGCCTTCGCGGCATCCTGAGCAGCAGTGTCAGTGGACTTGACGGTAATCTTGGGCCTCTTTACCCCAGCCTCACTAAACGTGACACCCTTCTCAGGGGTCTTCTTCTTGATTTCTGAAAAATAAAGCAAGTGCATTTGAGTAAAGAGAAAAGTATTAAGAAGAGAAGCGAAGAACTTACCAGGAGAAAATTTGTATAATGAGCGCAGCTTGCTCGTTTTCCCAACCACGGGAATCACAGCAGATGAAGGGGCGGAAGCCACACCAGTCGTGGCTTCGCTCCTACCCCTCTTCCGCCCAATAAGCTGGGCACCAGCATCTTCTTCTTCAGCTTCCTCATCTTCAGGGAAAGATGGAGTCGCGCCAGCTTCAGGGTTACGAGAACCCGCGCTCCCAGAACTCTTCGACCCACCAGCACCAGTTTTCCCCTTAGCTGCATGTGATAAACCTTCATATGAGTCACTGATTATCATATAGTCGTCTAAGTCACGTTGACGAAGGCGAAGAGTACCTTTGACAGCAGCAGATGTTGCGCGACTAGGGCCGGTGCCCTTACTGGTCACCTCAGGCTCCACCTTCTTCTTCTTCTTCACCGGTTTTTTCTTCTTCTCCTCGGGGTCAATCCCCAGGTCGCGCAACACACCTGCAAAGATTTCAGACCAAGAGCTTAGCTCGCCGTTGGAAGAACCTACGGACTCCTCGCTGGAAAGATAGAAAGTCTCTTTCCCAGCGAGAGTCACAGAGCGCAATGGACGAGGTTTAGGGTATTGCGCACCTTCAGTAGCAGTCGGCGGTGAAGCGAAAGCATCAGCAGCAGGAAACATGAAGTTTCCTTTAATCTGGTCATACCAGCTCTCCTCGTCATCGCGCAATGGGCGACCGCCCATGGAACCACCAAAGGTAGAGAAGGCAGCTTGGTAGAGTTGCGCTTCTACAAACGGAGATAAGTAAGTGACAATTACAGAAATCCTACTCAGAAAAAGAATAAAGAAGACACTAACCTTGATCGCCGATCTTCAAAACCGGAACCTCCCTGCTGCTAGGTGACCACTGGTCACTCATCTTAGCAGCAACCAACACATTTTCTCCAAACACCCGATTTGGGGTTGGGGTTAGCTGCTGGTACCACCGAGCAGTTTTTGGGATGGGAAGATCTTCCTTCGGTATGACCTCGGTCCAGTCCCTAAAGGGCATGGCAATCGGCAAGACTTCTTCCCTGATGAAGAAGAACTTGGGTTTCCAGTCGTGGAAACTCTTAGGGGGATTCAACAAGATCTTCTTTGCCGCACCCCGGCTTGCAAACGAGAAGAACCCCATCGTTCTCTGCAACTGGTAGAAAGCACGAAACTTATCTACAGATGGCTCAATGCCATGAGAGTGGCACAAGAACTCGAAGTGCCTCACCCTCACCATCCCGGGTGAGCTCATCTGCGATATATGAAAATTGTAGTGGTGAAGGATACTGCCCATGAAGTTGGTCGCCGGCAGTCGGAAATTGCCCTGAAGGAAGAAGTCTTCGTATAAAGTGATGTAACCGGGTGGTGCATCAGCCGCGGTCTGGCCCTGAGCCGGATACCGGGCATCCCACTCCGGTGGGAATCGGAAACTACGAACGATTTGTTCAAAAAGCCCTAAATCCCATCTGAGGACAGGAACTGGTCCTTCCTCACTAACAGGAGCCTCTTGGTGTTCTTCACTCATCTTTGAAGAAGGATCTGGAAAAAAGGCTTGAAGAAAGTTTGAAGATTTGAAGAAATCTTGAAGAGACGAAGAACACTTTGAAGATTCAAAGTTTTTGAGAGAAAAGTGGAGAAGCAACGAAGAGAAGTGAGAATCTCTCACCTTCTCTTCGGATATATATACCCATCGCATTTAATGCGATGGGTAACCGTGCCGCATTCGCCGCTAGGCTAACCAACAGGAGGTTGCCACGTCAAGCGGAAAACCAGGGGTGACGGTTACCACGCGCGCGTGGGCCTCACTCTCCTGACATGAAGTGCAACCGCCGCAGGCGGCATGATGACACCCGTGCCAGGGGTCAACTCAAACGTCGCCCTCAGCGACTTATCTCACCAACCTGTCAGAAGTTCAAATTTCGAAGTTTCCCGCCATAAAACTTGCAAGTAACTTCTTGCAGAAGTCACATGAGTCGCGCCAGATATACGTAAACTACTATAACCTCGCGCGCCTAAAAAGCCAAACAAGAAATCACTCGACACCTGCCTAGTACCTGCGCGTTGAAAACGACAGTTTTCAACGCCCGCCACATAAGTCAGGATCAAAAGAACCATTTCCCCTTCTCTTATTTTTTATTAAGTCCAGAGCTCCAACCACTTGCGTTGCGCATGGTGCAGCACTGGACTGGGGGGACTTGAAGGGGTATGGTCCCAAAAAGTCGCGCAAACCTCAGATCAGGTTGCGCGTGAGACCATACTCCTTAACACAACAAGGTGTTAACAACAACCTCGCGCGACCTACATCGCACTACGATTATCCCGCGCGAGGGAATGCACACAACAAACCCAGATATCAGCACTTAGCATAAAACAATGGAAGAAATGAGCCACTCGGTAGGGAAGCGCGCGGCTACCTACAGTGGTACATAAGGTACAAGTGGCAGTAAAAGGAGCCAATGAGCGTCTAGCAGGCTCTGGTCAATCGTGCGCCACGATCGCCTGACGAGAAGTACACAAGGACGCCTACATGGCACCAATCAGAGGACGGAGACAACTGTCCCACGATCTCCACTCGTCTGCTGATGACAGAAGGACAACAAGGCCGACAACAATGACACGTGGCTCCAATCAAGGTGCGCCAGCACCAACGAGCATCTAGAAGCCACTAAGCGGTCGACGCCAGTGAGACAAAGAGCATATCCGTTTTGTTGTCCGCTTCTGGCCCAAGGCCCATCAGCCCATAACCCCTCACACCTCTCCGGCTATAAATAGAGACCTTATTCCACAGGTTAAACATTCTATTCCCTTGGCTCTCACTCTTTACACTTAATTACTCTCAAAGCAGTCGCTTATTCTCACGCCGGAGCCTGGTTAAGAGGGAAACCCCCACATTCCCCTCTTAACGAGTAACGGTGTTCTGTTTTGCAGGTTAGATCACCAAGTCGGAGCTTAAATATCTTTAAGAAGATTAACCAACATGAAAGGAACATAAACCAATCTAATTAACTCTCTAATTAGATCACTGTTTCTTCAGCATATATGATTTTTGGCTGATCAAATCCATCTCGGAAAGATTGTAAGTGTGGAGATGAAGGTTTGATTGTTTCTTGAGAGATAATTGTGTGAATCATAATGCTTACTTTCTTTGCAATAACACAGGTTTAGAAGCTGATTTCATCCTTTAGCGTCACATTCATGTATATAATGATAATAATTGTTATTTTTAACAGTTATGATAAATAATAATAAGACTTCTTTGGCCGGCAGTTGATACAGGTTAACTGATTTAAAATCATACTTTGGTGTAATCTGGGATCTTCATTACAACAACTTGACAAGAACAATGGAGACAAATGATATGATACAAATCCAAATAAACGAAACGATTCTTAAGGATTAAAAACCTAAATAAAATATTTCTAAATTTGTAAGAAAAAATATTTTAGATACAGCTCAGGTCAGTTTTAACAACATTTATTTATAACGAAATGTAGATAAAAGAAATTGAACAATTCTGTATTCAGATTTGTATCAGATCTTAAATATTATAAAGTATTAAAACAAACTATATATATTATGTTGAACAGAAATATTAAAGATAAAATAGAGAAAAATAAAAATATTCAAAATTTGAGTTTAGATTTACAGAACCAAAAAGTTATTACTAAAAAAGTTGTTCATAGGAGTGGAGAGAACCAGATCTCCAACCAGCTAGTTCCGCAGTTTGGTCAATTTCTAGGCGGTTCGGTCAATTTCAACGATTTACAAATACGCACATATTAGTTAGTAAATCAATTAACACTGTTGTAACTCGTTTCCATAAGATTTATTAGTTTCAGGATAAACTTTTGATAATCAATAATTGAAGTTGAAGCAAATACATACAAATCTTTTATCAAAATGTAATGAGGTGTGTTGAAAAATTGTTTTATAGAAACAGAAAAAAGGACTAGTTGGCTACTAGTTCATGAATTGCATCACTTACAGCTTCGTCCTCGGATCTAACGGCGAGTTTCATCGCCACCTCTTTTGCACTATCGACTCCAAATGATAATCGAACAGCTACCTTCACGTTGCCTATGTATACACCTGATAACAAGCACGTGTGTGATCTCGAGTTTGCTGCAACTACCTCCGTGCCCTGAAATATAATAAAAGTATTTACGCATGTAAAGAACCGAATGAACAAGAAAATGATTCAACAATAAAGAAATTTGAATGAATATGTAAACAAGCATAAACATGAAAAGTTAGTTACCTCACAAGGTTGCATGCCAAGAAGGTTGATAACGGCACTAACTGCTTCTTTCAAACTTTCCCTTGGGCCGAGCCCATATTCATCGACACGCTCAAAATCCGGGCCCAAACTTTCCCATGCGTTTCTGAAATTCGAAACCCCAACTTTAAGCATGTAATCCGCTGCAACCACCTCAAATTCCTCCAGCTGGTATTCATCTTCCACACCGTCTTCTTCTTCAGCCTCACCGGTGGAGGGATCAACCTAGAATTTAAATCAAAATAAATTAGCAATTAAAATTTACAAAGTATATAACGATCGGAAACTACTACTATTACTACCTCTTTCACGATAAACCTCAAGACGTTGGTGAATTTGCCAACAGCCGGAACCCCTTCGGGTTTCTCGAATGCGACAAATGTTTGTCCCGGAGTACCATACGGTAACGATGTTAATGGCTTGGTTGCCACTTCTTCAAATTCTTCGGCTTCTGAAGCATCCACAACAACGGTAACCTATAACCGGGCCATTTCATTAAGCCGAGAAATTTATGTATTGAGATTAAAAAAAAAAAAGTGGGATTAAATGAGAGCTTACGTTTTCCAGTAACTGTTCAGGAATCGTGTTGGTACAGTTGAATTGGAAGACAACGTGCTTATCGAATATGTGTTTGACTACATTGACTTCATACTCGGTTTCAGATTCAGTGAGCTCCACGGGTGCAGAGGACTGGTTACAGAAATGAAACATATGTAATTGAGATAACTTATAGAGCATGGAACCTAGAGGTGGTGAGAATGGCTAACAGTTTCAGGTCAAACGGGTAATTTAATATTTCATGTCCAATAAATTTGACCTTCTATGAATAACTAGGGTGTTGAAATATAATTACAAAAACCGTGTCCTTTCGGTAAAAAATAATTTTGCTGCATAAAATAATAGCGGGGGTTTATATATATTAAAAATTATATTTTAGATGATTTTTCAATCGTTTGAAATGTGTGTGTTGAATGATTTTGCCATCGTAAACCTTGAAAAGGGGTCCAAAAGTAGAGAACTCTGGAATTGACAAGAGTAACTTCTCATAAGTATCGGCGGTTGAAGTGGGGCCAGCTGGAGGAGCACCTAAGCCAGTCGGCTTTTTAGCAGCAGCCTTTTTCTCTGCGAATGGCTGAGACTTAATCGCCTTTGAAACAGAACTTATATCAAAGGGTTCTTCTGATGGTTCCTGCATTGGCAACAAACCATTATACAGAGTGATAACTAAGGCAAACAAAACTTTAACAGAATCAGACGTGTGGGGCCCTACGTAGTTCTTCAAACTAGTCTCCAAGTTGGCTAGTGGCAGATCCAAAGAACCAAAAAGAAATCCTTTTACATCTTTATCTGTTTCAACAACAGAACCGTCACCTCCAATTGTATTTAAATATAGTGTAGCCCGGTCACGAACCTACACGTAATGTCAGGGGTCAGTTTCTAGTTATAGATAAATAAAAAAATTCTAAGTGTACCACTAACCTCATCATCGTTATCATATAAACAGCGTCTCAACAAAACAAATATGCGTGGCTGCATAACAATACAATTCGAACAAGTTAACTATAGAGGACTCACATGACTTAAAAAATATCAGTAAAAGAAATGAAAGTTAATATACCTTCAATGAATCAACCATAGCACCGAACTTCGCCAAAGTGCTCACTGCGCTGGCTCGAACAGTTGCATTTTCAAGTATAACTCGGTTATATATATACCGTATGTATTTGCTGGGATCTGATGTCTTTGGTCCCTCATTACCTAGAAAATGGAGAATCTAACCATGTATGCATAGTAAACAAGTTTAGTAAATGGCAGATGAAAATGCTAGAATGCTAAAATGCAGAGAAACGTAGAGGTGGTAAAATGGGCGGGTTTGGTAACAAGTCAAAACGGGTTACTTTCGGTACTTGTCATGTTGACCGAAAAGTCGAAAACGCTTTCTGTACAAAACTTTTAATATATTTCACATATATATATTAGTGTGTAAAATATGATTACAGAAATGGTAGTATTTGAATAATAATCTATTTTTAAGCTGTTTCTTTCTTATTTAATATTTACCATCAGAAAATAACGTAACCTGAAAAGACTCATTCGTAAGCAAATGGGTCAAAACTCAAAATAACAACCTTTTAAAAAAAACTAATACAAAAATAAGAGAAAGAACATGCTTGACCTGTGTTGAAAGATATGTGAATTCACAGTCCTCAATGAATTCACAGAGGTGAAGAAGCCCGCCCTCCTTTGCATCTGGGACATCTGTTATTATAGTTACAATTGAATCAACGATCGCTTTCTTGTACTCAAATCCACCTTCCTCCCTTAGGATACTGCTTAAGAAATTCATCCTAAAACACAAATAGACGATTACAGTTAATAAGGGAAAGGAACAGTCAGACATGAATATTTTTTAAGGAATGTAGACTCACAATGTTCTGAACTTAAGAGGGAACTTTAAACACAATGATCTAATGGCATCAACCACAACAATTTTGAATTCGTCGGCAATGTCAGACATGAAGCTGGTAATTTGTTTCATTAAACGGTCAACACCTGATTCATTGCCAGTTTTGAGAAGTGTAGTAATGGCAAGGGTTGCAATACTTCTATTTTGATCTGAAATCAAGCTCTCCATATCTATGTTGCAGGTAGTTACAGCCATTGGATGAGTCATTGCTACCTAAAGAAGATAACAGCTATTAATTATATATATATTATCATGCTCGTGACAAAGTCAATAATAGGTAAAATAACACATGAAACTAAAAAGGAGGTTGAAAAAAAATTGACCTTGTTTAATGTTCGGACAGCAGCAAACCGAAGTACTGGCTTAGATGAACTTAGGAAGAGCTGAAGGACAGTAATTGCAGGGGTCAATTCTCGGCTAGTAACACCGCTTAATTCTGTTATTGCCCTTGCTGCTTCAAAAATGACCATTTCTGATTTGTGGCGGAGACATCCTTCCAAATAGTCATAAAATGGGCGGTCCCCAGTTTGACCGTTCATGCTTGATTCCCTAATAACCTGAAAACAAGTTTTTATGTGTTGGTGACGAAAATCTTGCACGACAAACAACCCTAAATATATAAAGAAGTGGATGTGTCTTATTTGAAAAATCCACCATTATCTGTATTACAGTTACCAACCTATCTGAATAGTACTTAAAATTTTTTTTGTCTTTTTTAGTTTTTGTATTTTAATATACTTTTAGCATTGACATTTACAACCCCTTAACCTTTTTAAAGACTTTGTAATCAAGTTTTACGTGTTTTTTATGTACGTGTCGGTATAAATTTAAGTTGATTTACGTTTCGACGTAAATTTTTCCCTGAAATGAGTAATGTTCTTATGCCTATTAATATGTACGTTTTCAGTTATCTACGTTTTGATGTAAATTTTTTTTTTTTTTTTGGAAATGAGTCGGTACAAATTTTGTGCTTATTTTTATGTACGTTTTCAGTTGGTCAAAGTTTTGACGTAATTTTTTCAGAAACCAGTCGGGTCAAATAGAATATGTGTTCATAAAACGGTATAAATTCGATGTAGTTTACGTTTCAACACCGCGGCAGCACGCTGGGCAAATTACTAGTTTTATTTATGTTTTAATAAAACAAACAAACTTTAGGGACTAAAGTACTAAACCGCTCAAAACACATATTTAAGATCTCAACCAATAAACAGGATGAATACCGGTGGGTTAATTCAACATAACAAGAAAAAATAAATAAGAGCACAATTACCTGGCTGGTGTAACGAATCAGCAGGCATTGAGCCAAAGGTGAACGTACAGTGCCCTTTGTCAAGCTGGTCACTAATTTGCTCACAGCTAAACGGTCATTTTGTCTTATCTGCAAATAGATTTGTTTTGATTAAGCAATGGTGTTACTAGCAAAATTACGCATATCCACTTTATATTGAGTAAACCCAAAGAGGCACATTTGCAATTGACAACATCAAAATCATCTTAATTCTTGATAGGAACAGTGGAACATCCAAATCATTCGTAAGCTTGTGAAACATAAGGATTACGAACTGCAACGATCAACTGCCATACCTGTTGGAGCAAAGCTAGTGCGTGGAATTGTACAAGTGCAGCCCTCGATTGAACGGCTTCTTGTACCTCATTGCTCCATCTTTTCACAATCTCTGGGTTTGTCTAAGATTCAAGGATATAATATAATTAGAGATATTTTACGCAAGAATAAGACAAGCTAATGCAAATGTTCAGACAGTACCTGGAGCAAGTGGATACCGCTAACTAGGGCTGCACTGGCTACGACAGGGTTTTTGTCAACAATAGCTTGTTTTAAGTATCTTTCAATTTGAGTAAGAAGTGTTCCATCTGTGATGCGACAGAGAACACGAATAGCATTTGCTCGATACACGTCAGTCTTGCTATTCATGTCTTTCATAAGGGAACTTGTGACAATGATAACCTTGCATGCACAAAGAAATTCACCATGTTGTCATACATAACATAGCAGCAAACAAAATCCATAAACAATAACGAGATTAGATCATTATTTGAGACCTCATCTGAAGAGGGGGATAGCTCCTTTATAATCAAATAAACCATTCTTCTTAATCCAATATCTCTAGCCTGGAAAAGTTTTGTTACTGAAAAGAACACTTCTGTAGCTTCAGTCTGCAAATATTAAACAACAATGTTAAACAAGATCAAAAGTATCAATTCATAAAAATATCATGCACCTCAAAGATGAAATATATACACAACTCAAAGAAAATGACTCCTTACAGATTTGAACACTTCCATGCAACAACAAACACACACATAAACACAAATTTCAAAAGCAACAAAGGCTTGCCTATCTGCTTCAAATGGAAAATTACTAAAAAAAAACAAACTGGAACTAAGCCCAGAAGCTATTTTCCTCTCTTACCGGACATAATTAAAAATAATAAAACCAACTATATACATGCATGAAAGTTGATTATTGTCTTTCTGAACAGTGTATAGAACAGGATCTAACCTTTGTGAAGGTATCACCTTGATTCAGAAGATAAAGCAGCTTTGTAATAACCTGGAAATAAAATTAGAATATGATCTGTTGGATAATGTTCATGTAAGAGAATAATAAAGTAAATTATAGCACAAAGCCACAGACAGATCAGGTGTCAATAAAATAAGCACCTGGGAACATCTCCTCGAATCTAACTGAGGATCATTGAAGACCCTAGCTTCCTGAAGAACCGCTCCTTTCTCAATTCCACAGAAGGGGGAGTACTCTGCTGCACATGAAAAAGATACTTACACAAGATTACAGCGATTATATAGTTACAAAATTTACATATCTTCAGTCAGTTCATATAAAATAGTCAATATCAGAAGAGATAGACGCCATGTTCTTTTTACATTAATGACCAAATGTGCAATAATTAAAACCTAAGATCACTTATCAGTTAGCATTTTTGCTCCTCTATTACACAGAATTCATTGTGTAGTTGAAAAGATGGAATAAGCAAGTGTGGTTTTGAACTTAAAAGTGTTAGAAATTTCTCTATAATATTTTATATACACTGGTATATCACAATAACCTACATATGTTGCACTCAGTCAGGGTGCATAGGCCGAGCCTGGATCCTGGAGGCTGGAGTCCAAAGCCTAGGCGCTTAATAGAAGGTGAGGGCTTAATTAAGCAACGCACATAGTATAAAATACCATTTTAGGGGTTTTTGACATCTTTTAGGCTTGTTTAGGGCTAGTTTCGGTTGTGTTAGGTTGATTCCAGCATTATTTAGGGATTTTCTCTACCATGTTTTGGCCAGAAAATGCCCTGAAGCAGCGCCTGAGAGCCTGAAAGCTCGCCTTTCAGAGTGTAGCACATTTGGGGTGCTGGGCTGCGCCTAAGGGGCTTTTGACAACATAGAATTATACTATAATTCCATCCTCAATCTGGAAACCACCTAAATACATACTCCAAAGCCAAAAACATATATACAATTATCATTCCAAACTTCCAATATATTATTTCATAAATCGTTAAAAATCATAATAAACTATACATCCTATCATGCTTCCATCAGATCTACCGATATCACAACTTCAAAACCTCACAAATCAGATTTACCAAATCTATTCCACAATCAATCCAACACCAATGCAGATCTAAACTGCAAACCTAAATTACACAAAGTAACAAACAGGTCAAACCTCCGTACACACACAGTCAACTCAACCTAACAATCAGATCGATTGCATAATAAGTTCAACTGAAACTGGATTCATAACCAAATTTACAGCACAATGTAGATCTAAAACGAAATCGGAGATCTTCTAAATCAGAAAACAACACAGAGTAACAGATGTAAGGATCGAATCGACGATAATCTGATGAATTTGTGGAAAATTACTGGTGAATAATCTGAATATGAGCTAGAAATTGTAAGGTTTTACCTTCTTCGTCGAGATCATCGTCTTTCTTCACGTACTGCGCCATTCTAGAGAGAGAGGATGAGAATTATTGAAGGTGAACGTGAAATGAAATGCAAGGGTGATTCAGATCTTGGTGGTGTTGTGTGTCGGTAGGAGTGAAATTGGGAGCCCAACTACAGAGTTTGAAGTGAGTCTCCTCTCTGTATATATATCGCACTCGCACCAGAAGTCATGCCTCCTTATTGGTCTCCTCCTTATTCCAAATTTTAGAGATTTATTCTTTATAATATAATTTAATTTAAAGATCTCACTTTATTTTTTTTAACGGCCAACAAAATCAATTCTGGACATTCTTATGACACCTATTGGATCAAACGGAGTACTCCAAAGGTAACCTGAGTCGACCATCAATTCCGGGAAAAACCCGATAACCCACCCGCCCGTAGGCACGACGGTGAAATTACCGGTAAAACCGGTTTGGCTCAAGGATCAAACCCTAGTTTCCTTGAGTCTCCTATCATTGTCCACCAATGCCTCACTCTGCACCAAGTGGGAGTTGAACTTGCATCTCTCAAGAGAAATGCAAGCATTCTACCACTTGATCTAGAGATCATTGGCAAGATCTCCCTTATTTAATAAAGGAGAGTAGAGCATGACATCACAATGTTGACGTGACAGTCATCTAGACTATCCAACAATGTCTTTCTTATGTCATTTTTGCATCATCAATTTTATATCTTCCATTATTAACAAAATTATATATCCTTTTTCCAAATAACAAAATTATATATCCTCATTTAATTCAAATTTTAGACAGTTCCAGTTTTTTAACTCAAATTTTGATTTCCTACACACATCCCCAAACACCAATTAAATCCTTCTTTTCATTTGCAGGTGGAAGAACACGTGACAAAAAAAAGAGTGAGAAAGTGAACGATAAGAGAGAGGCGGGAAGAAAAGTCTTGAGAGCAGTAGAGGTGGCAAATGGAGCTAGGGCTCAGGCGACGACAAGATTGGCATTCTTCACGGTTGAACAGTGGCGGTAATAACTATGACATTCGTTCAAAAAACCGTAAATCTATTTTACTTTCACGATTAATCCGTGCGACATGTAACAACCCGCACGTTCGTGCGTTGTTACTAATCGTTATACTCGTTACGCCTAGCACTAGAGATTAGGATCATAATGTAGCCATATCGCATACACCGTTATTTCGCAGTATTTTCGCATATTACGCATGCATTATCGCTATAACACATCGCATCACACACACTAACGCTCACGATGATGTTGAGTGAGGACCTATTCTATCCTCCTCGATAGTCGTGACGCGTCGCAAAGAACGCATATTCGAAACGAAACCCGGTTATTGTATCGCAACTTTGAAATGAAGATATTTATACGACCCTATGTGACTAATTATAATAAATATATGAATATGGGTATGTTAATGTATAACCAAACTATCGCGAAGCTTAACGAACAAAACAAAACATCGAAACACAACACGCCGGAGACCACCGAATCGAGTGACTGATCGATCGAGTGGCCACCCGACCGGATTGCCACCCGATCGGACAACCACCCGATCGGACAGCCACCCTATCCATGGCACTCCCTCACCTTTCTCCTCTTCACCTATAAATAGCACTTGTCACATCACTTGAACAGTGATGTGACAACTCCCACTCGACCAGCACGCTTTGGGGCTATTTTCTCTCGATTTCTCGCGATTCTTGTAAGTTTTCAACCCAAATCTTGTACTTCTATGATCTACACACACTTCTTCATCATTTTCACCTTTGAATCTTAACTTTTAACCGTGAAATCAGTGGATTTGAGGTGTTCTAGGATGATGTCGTCATGGAGTTCTTATGAACTTCAAGTCTTGGCCTCATTCCACCAAGAACAACTCAGATCTGAAGGATTTCCACAAGATTCAACAATGTTTTCGCATAGATCTACACAAACTCATGGTTAAAAGGATTGAAAGATGGTTTTCTAACTTTCTTTCAACTCTTTTACACTCAATGCACTCGAACTGATAAAATCGGAGCTTTTTCTGATCTTCTACTCCTTCTTGTTGATGCGTAGGTTCAAGATCTGTATTCCATCAACGAGACAACCGATCTCGGGTTAAACATGAACCATCTTCTCGAACAGCTGATTGATCGGATTAGGGTGATTCCTGCCCGATCCGATCGCCTAGGTGTTGATTGGGTTCTGTTGTTTAGCACGATGTCATACTGTCTCGAGAAAACCGCAAAACTTTCAAAACAATCGAGTGTCAGGACGATCTAAGGCTGTCGGAACGGATTGCCGTCCGATCGGATTGCCACTCGATCGGATTGCCACCCGATCGGATAGTCGTCCGATCGGCTTGCACTTGGTTATTCACTTAACTAGTATTCCAACTTTTCAAGGTTTTTGAACGTCGAACGGATTACCGTCCGATCGGATTGCCATCCGATCGAGCGACCATCCGAGCATGTGACGTTTGGGGCTTAAACAATTTTCAACATGTTCAAAACATAGTCAGTTCCAAATGGATTGCCACCCAATCGGATTGCAATCCGATCGAGTGACAAACTGCTGTGAACTTGTTCTTACTAAAGTGTCCTACCAATCGGATTGCCGCCTGATTGGACCACCGTCCGATCGATCGACCTGAAAGGTAGAGATACTTCTCTGTTTTCAAAGTGCTACAACAAAAACTTCAAAAGTCAAACCATCATACACAAACACATCTTCACCAAATGAGGTGACAATCCAATCGAATGACCATCCGACCGGATGACCATCCAAACGGATTGCCACCCGATCAACTGGCCATCCGATCGGATTGCCGTCCGATCGGATTACCACTCGACACTTGGTTCAACTCGCCACCGTTTAACGCACTGTTCGACGCTTACGCTATCAATCGGTAATCAAGCTAATCTCAGACGCGCCCCCTTCAATCCAACCAAGTTGTGTTTACTTGCTGAACACCGACTGTGAGTATACTCGAACCCATTTTTATCGCATTTTGGGTGTAACATACGTTTTTATTAAATCGAATTTATCGAACAAATTATTCAATCAAACTGTTTATCACTTGCGAATAACTGTTATGCATATTTACACGTGATGCTAGTTACATGTGTGTTAGGACTTATACTCGCGAGGTCCCGCCTTAACTAGTATAGTACTATAGCACCCGACGGGGTCTAGTTAGGATGAATAGCAATCGCAATCGCAGCTCGAGTGACTTAGCTGGTAGTATCTGTCTTGTATGCATGTATGTCGAGGTATCTCGTTTATGTATTTGGTAATTCGCAGCACTTTTAAGTATTTACTCTACACTATCAAAACTTGTATACTTGCCAATACTTTTGTATTGACGTCGTTTTAACGTATGTTGCAGGTTTAGTCGCAGTCTACATCAAATTCAGCTAGGAAGTCTAGAAACTCACCTAAAATCTAGGTTGTCGGATTTGTATTGTTCGAGAGGACAAGAAATCTGTGATAACTTATGTGATTGTACTGATTGTTAGTATGGGATAACAAATGAAATAATTACTGTCACAATATAGTTGTTATGGATTCTCTTGAGCAATCTGATCCGCCTAGTGCCGCGCCCCGATGATTCCGCCATCGGTTGGGGTGTGACAGATTGGTATCAGAGCCATAACTAATGGGAATTAGTCCAGACATGACCTAATCCGGGTCGATGTCATAGGAATTGCACGGGCCTACTTGATACTCTCGTTCGAATCCGCTAAAAAATACCACTTCGCGCGAACACCGCATACTACAACTTCACGCGAAGAGCCTTTCCTAAGGCTGGAATATTACTTAGCCTTTCCTAAGGCCAACACAATACACACGTTTTTGAAAATATTCGCGTAACACAATCGAGTGGTCCAGTCGGGATCAGGCGTGAAAACCAAGAACTCTCGACAAGGCCGCTCACTCAGCGCATTTTTCTAGCACGAGAACTTTTGTTGAGCTAGGAGTGACATACATATCTCGATGAAAGTCTCCATTTCAAAATCCAATGGAACTCCCGAATTTATTCGAAGAGCACAGCCACAGTTAGGAGCGAAGTTATTAAGTCAGGGGTGAAACCCGTATCTTAATAAACCGTTCTGCTCTCTATAAAATGGTTTTTAAAAGCTCTTACCAAGGACTCGGCTATAACGATAACTCGAGCCACGTGATGACTAGGAAGACGAATGCCATGAGCTGCATCCCAGTGGAAGCATAAGACTTCTAGGGCAACGCGTGTGCACGAACTTGTTGAGTATAGTTGGGTTACCATGGGCAGTCGACGCCTAAACACCCGAGGCACTCTATCTATTTTTCTAGCATACGACTCGTCGATTTTACGCTTTATGGAACCTATTTACGCTTATGTGTTTACGATTTAAAACTTTACGCTTTATCGATTTCTCGATTTACCGATTTACGCTCCCTGGTTTATAAACGCATAACTCGCACAGCCATCGCAATCTAAAACGAAAACCGAATGTTCGCAACAAAACTAATGTCTAATTTCTCGCTTTCGCTTTCTCCCTTCAACGCGTCCTCACGCATTCTATCCCGACATGTATGTGTTTAAGTATAAACTACAACTAATTATATATATACAAGCAAATCAATTGTGTGGGAACTTAGGGATTTCGTGTCTCCTATGTGGCTCCTATGTGAAGTCTATTATATTACCCGCTACAAGTTTTGATCGCGCTCAATCGCATCGCAAACTCAAAATCATTATGATCGAATCTCACTCCAAATCTCTCTCTATCTAGATGTCTTCAAACGACTCTACCTCGAGACAAACAGCTAGGAGAAGAGCCAAACGAAGCGCCGAGAAGAGGATTGCCTCGCTTGTGGCCAGGGAAGTGGCCAAGGTCATTCCTCAAATTGTCGTTCAAGTGCACTCTCTCAGCAACTCTCGAACCTCGGAAGACTCTAAGACGGAAGCGCCGCAATCTGCTTTCCTCTACAAACACTTCAAAGCCTGTGACTCAATGGAGTTCACGGGTGAAGGATGTGCCTCCCAGCTACTCCAGTGGTTCGATTCTATCGAAGTTACCCTTCGTCAGAGTGGGTGTCCCGATGGTTTTCGTACTACTTGCGCTACCGGAGTATTTCAATCGCGAGCACTCGACTGGTGGACAGCCGAACGTAACGAACGTGGGATCTCCGCAGCTTACGCTCTCTCTTGGGATGAGCTGAAATAGCTTATGAAGAAAGAGTACTGCCCTCCCCACGAAGTCCAAAAGCTAGAGAACGAATTTTGGGAAATCAAGCAAGTTGAAGGTGACAATACTGGCTACACCGCAAGGTTTAAAGAGCTTAGCATAATCTGCCAAGTCAACACTTCAGAAAAAGCTATCACGAAGTAAATTCGCGGCTTACCTGAATGTGTGGGCAATTTTGTCGAAGCTGCAAGACCTGCTACCATCGAAGAAACCTACCGCTTAGCCGCAGAAATCAATAACAAATGAGTCTTGGACGGATTTTTCTCCAAGAATCCTGTCAAACAAGCTCATCAAGCAATCATCATCGATTCTTCTGACGATTCTTCTGACGATTCCTCTGACGATTCTACCGATGACTCTTCAGGTGAGTCCTCGGACTAATCCTCTGACGCCAACGCACTGCTTCAGGAAGCTCAGTCCAGCCGCAAACGAAAGACCATGAGCCCAAACTCTTCGACAACTGAATTGTCGCAACCAGAACCTCTCCAAGAAATTCCAGTTCACTCGAAGTGCGACTACAACGGAACACATCCCCTGTGTCTCATGTGCACGTATCATCACCTGCCAGAAGCTAACTGTCGCTTTTCCGCAAATTGCAACCGGTATGGTCACCTTACCCAGCACTATCGCACGGGGCCGCAGACTTGAGGAATTTCAGCAACAATCGCAGTCTCCGCAGAAGTCCTCCACAACAACATTAACTATGCTTACAATGTTGTTGTAACGATACGATTTTCGCCGTTAATTTCCTTTATATGTTGGACTTGTTCTATTTCTCAATGCAAAGTGGGCTCTATTTATCTCTCGCACACGCGCACGAACTATATACTAGCACTATGTACTATATGATGTGTTTTACCCCTACTATGCGTTCTTGAGATAAAGTACGATAAACGTGCAAGGGTCAAATTAATCACGGGTGCACACGGGATTACTGTGATCAGTGCACGAATATCGTAACGAGTTTCAATGATGCCATAACATTAAAAGCATGGTCAAGCGTGGTGGATACGCCGCTGGTACTTCCTATATATAAGCGTCTTGACCATGTCAACACAGTGCGACACCAATTCATGGGGCAGAGGCGTGTGGTTGAAGCATGGTGGATACGCCGCTGGTACTTCCTATATATAAGTGCTTCGCCATACCAACCAATGTCTTGTGAATAAAGGGCCATACAAGTTAAACGTTATTAGACCAAGTATACTATTGGATCTATTTTCGACACACTACACTACATCGCCAGGCGTAACAATCTCAATCGCAACTCAAAGCGTGTAACCGCTAGACTTTTCGTAAGTCAACATGCTCGCAATCGCATTATCGCTAGAGTCTATCTCGCAATCGCTATCGCTTATTATGTGTACCTCGCAATCTCTATCGCTTATTATGTGGGTCGCTATCGCTTATTGTGTATCGCTATATCACTTGCTGTGTATCGCTCTATCGCTCGTCGCCTATCGTTATCGCTATTGCTGTTACACCCCGATAATTCCACGTATTACCGATGGGCCCGGTGGGGAGTATCGTGACGTAGTTGATATCATCATAGTCAAACAACATAAATTATAAATGCACAGCGGAAGCAAAAAGATAGATTCATTTCAACCAAATAAAATGTAATATTAAGTATCACAAAGTGGCTGAAACAGATCCACAGGCGGATCAAATAAAAAGGAAAACTGTTCAACAGACTTTGACATCTAGAGCTTGCGAGACTTGATTATTGATGCTTGGAGTAGCCAACCTATTACGTATAGTACCTGCACTTAGCCTTTTTGGAAAATACGTCAGTTTACACTGGTAAATACAACTTAACTGACTC
Organism: Helianthus annuus; assembly: GCF_002127325.2. Taxonomy (NCBI): domain Eukaryota; kingdom Viridiplantae; phylum Streptophyta; class Magnoliopsida; order Asterales; family Asteraceae; genus Helianthus; species Helianthus annuus. The sequence continues at coordinate 72,560,287 of NC_035444.2, read as the reverse complement.
ATTTTGAAAAGAGTTTGAAAATTGATTTGAATGCACTTCGGCAAAAATATCTTTTATAACTTGGGACAATTAAAAATAATCTTGTATACAGTTTTACTTATTTGTCGTCCATCAGGGCCAGTTTGTAAGGCCGGTCTAGATTAACTGACACGCCTAATCTGGAACGAAGGTTTTTAATAACCTATTAGAATCCTAACGGATCTTTAATTAAGCCTAGACTTAGACCGGTTAGTTTTTAAAAGGAAGACACGGTTCAAACGCATGATAAAGCGAAGAACGGTTTGGAATGTGGTTTTGACCCGACAAGCTTGCATGCTTGTTTAATATGGGTAACTTAAACATATTCTGGATTTTGAGACAAAAACGATATGGTTTGACCCGTTTCGGCTAATATATGCAAACTAGTTACATAAGCTGATCCGAACGCGAAAAGTGCGTAATGAGTAACCATAAGAGTCATATACAAGTTTCCTAAGTTAATATGCCTTAAATATTTTGTGACATCAGTAAGATATCTTCTATTATGCCCCAAATGAATTTAAACGCAAATTACGCCCCGTAGGGGTATTTTGGTCATTTAAATGGTTATAAAAGAGTTTAAATATAATTCTGAGTTTCGGATCTGACGTACTTAGTAAAAATACTTAATTTACTAAGTTATATCAGTAGGGTATAACCTATATGTGAAATTTATCATTTCTAACCATTCTATGCACCGAAAGGGCATTTTGGTAATTTCACCTAAGGTTTAAAGGTCAAATCTGGAAATCTGAGTTTTAAACTTTTACTTACTGTTAGAATATAAAAGTTTACTTAAAATATGAGTAGGTATCAAGTCTTACATATCTATTATGGTTTTAGTACGTACTATGCGTTAAAAATGCTTAAAACGCTTAAAAAGGCGGTTTGAGCTATTTCCGGGTTCTTAAAGGAAAGCTGATATTTTTACTATTCCAGAAGGCTTAAATATTCTATTTATCATATTAGATCAGTAGAAAAATGTTTGGTATCAAAAGGTTTGGTAAAACTCATTTTATAGCCTAAAAGGGTAAAACCGATAACTACCGAATTAAGCTTAGAACTCTAGGTTATGATCAGCCTAAAAATAAATAAAAATCTCCAAAAATCCTAAAATATTATTTTATATCAGTGGGTAAAAAGTTTGGTATAAAAATTTGGGTTTAGATAGGCTATATGCTAATTACGCCATTTAATTACTAAAAAGCTTTTTAATTACGCTATTGAGCGTAACTCTTAATCTAGACCTCAAACTAATGTCAAATTCTAGGTACATGTTTATAAATCAGTACTTAAGGTTTCTACTCTTTTACATTTTCAAAATTCACGTTTTAAGGTCATAAGGGCATAATAGTCAACATTTAGGCATTTAACGGAAATATGCATATAAATCGGATAACTAATGAACCAAGTTGTATAATCACAGAGGGTTATACTTAAAGGTAACTTGGTCCTATTAAGGATCTAAGGCATTCCTAAATCATGCTTAAACGGGTCAGAACTAAAAGTCAAAGCAGAAGTCAAACTATGTGACTTTCGGTCCCGAACCGAGCCTAAACTGAAAATTGTCGAGTTGAACATGTTTAGACATGTTCTTACATTAATCACCAAGTTATATTAATGTCAAAACAGGTTGCATAGCTTCTACATTACTAATTATGCATTTATTTGAAAATTAGTTTTCTGTTGACTTTTTAAGATCAAGTTTGACTCGATAATTGACCTAGTTAGAGTTGGAATCAGAGGGTGCCCTTTTAAGGGTTTATTGCCCACATAATTACCAACTCATAGGTACTTTCAATTTGAATTTTGACTGGACAAACTAAGATTAATGACGAAGTCAAATCTTAATTACGACGGTTTGACTTTACGCTAAATAACTAAGCTAAACTGAATTAAAGGAGGTTAATGATACTTACTGAAGTCCTAAGCACGACTAGAGATCACTAGGAAGGGTGCTTGAGCTCCAGGAACCTCCAAGAAGTGAGTTATGAAACTTTCAAGTGAATGAGCAAATGAAGAACCCAACTCATGGCCTTTATATAGGTGTTTTGATGCAAGAAGATCATGCCAAGCAAGTCTATAGATGTTATGGGATCATTCCAAGTGTCCCTAGGCCCTTTAAGACCATCAAACAAGCCCCTTGAATCGAAAAATGGTAAGTTAAGTCGGTTAAACCGGCTGGAACAGGCAGCTGTGATGAAATTTTGTATCTGGCAGTGCCAGGCAGCCCACGTAAGGGTCCTGCCTGGGCTTACGCGACCCGTGAGAGGCCTGGGTCCAGGTAAACAACTTTCAAATATTGCACATTTGGTCCCTGGTCCTTCCAAACTTGATTTCCACATGGTTTCTTGCACTTTTAACCCCCAAACTTGACTGTTAAGGACCCCAAGTTATAAACCAACTTTGTTAAGTCCCCGGTTATTCATACGATCACCGAAAATTCTCAAATTTCAACGTTGACGCTTTTAACCCCTCGCATATGAATATTGTCATAACTTTCTCATACGATAACGAAACTTTGTGAAATTTTTATCACACATTCTCATGAGTATAATTAATCATTACAAAGATTCGGGTTTGCTAAAAGGTCACTCAGAGGTATACTTTAAACATGTTGACACATTTAACCCCTGTAGTTTGTAATTCCTCACTTTCTTTCACAATTAGCTTCGTATGTTCCATGATTTATTCGTTTAAGGGTATAAACATCATGTAGGTTTATTGTGAATTATATTTATCCATTGTTGACATTTTGAACCTTTTTTATACACACAGATTCCCTGTTTGTCAACTTTAGTCCCTCTAAATCAATCCTTTACATGTTTTAAGTCCATGACACGTGTCAATACATTATTGGACATAAATTTTAGAGGTGTTACATCCTCACCCCCTTAAAAGAAATCTCGACCCCGAGATTTACTGAAACAAATGAGGGTACTTTTCTTTCATTGTGGACTCTACCTCCCACGTATACTCGGGACCTCTACGGGCATCCCATTTAACCTTGACAATAGGCATATGCTTCCTTCGAAGCTTCTTAACCTGTCGATCCTCAATTGACAAAGGTTTTTCCACAAATTTCAAGCTCTCATCTATATGCACATTTGTATGCGGTATGACTAGTGATTCATCTGCTAAACATTTCTTCAGATTGCGGATGTGGAACACATTATGAATACCACTGAGCTCTTCAGGTAAGTTTAACTTGTAAGCCACTGATCCTACACATTCGATGATCTCGAATGGACCTATATACCTCGGGCTTAACTTACCTTTCTTACCAAATCGCATCACTCCCTTCCAGGGTGACACTTTAAGCAGAACCTTATCTCCGACCTCAAACTTTAGAGGTTTTCACCTTTTATCAGCATAACTTTTCTCCCTATCCCTGGCAGCTTTTAGGCGGTCACGAATCTGGACAACCTTGTCCGTCGTTTCAAAGACGATGTTAGGTCCTGATAATTGAGTTTCCCCTACTTCTGCCCAACAAATAGGCGTTTTGCATTTCCTACCATATAATGCCTCAAAAGGCGCAGCCTGAATGCTTGTATGGTAGCTATTGTTATAGGAGAACTCGATCAATGGTAGATGGTTATCCCAACTACCACCTAAGTCAATCACACATGCATGAAGCATGTCTTCCAAAGTTTGAATTGTACGCTCACTCTGCCCATCTGTCTGAGGATGGTAAGCCGTACTGAAATTTAAGCGCGTGCCCAAAGACTGTTGGAAACTTTTCCAATAATGTGATGTGTATCTGGTATCTCTGTCCGAGATAATTGACACTGGTACGCCATGTAGAGATACAATCTTATCTACGTACAATTGGGCTAACATGTCGGAGCTATAAGTCTCCTTAATGGGCAGGAAATGTGCTGACTTAGTCAGTCTATCTACAATCACCCATATGGTATCATTTCCTTTCTTTGTCTTTGGCAACATGGTGATGAAATCCATTGTCACCATTTCCCATTTCCAAGTGGGGATCTCAGGCTGTTGTAGTAAACCTAACGGCTTCTGATGTTCAGCGTTGACTTGTGCACACGTCAAACATTTAGCTACATAGGCAGCTATAGACTTCTTCAAGCCTATCCACCAATAACTTGCCTTCAGATCCTGGTACATCTTATCAGCTCCAGGGTGAACGAAATATTTGGAACTGTGGGCTTCCTGGAGGATGACATCCCGAAGTCCTCCATAAACTGGAACCCATATACGTCCATTTAACCTTAGGATTCCGTCCTTGCCATAGGATAACTGTTCTTCAGTTACTCCTAGCTTTTCCTAAGGGTAGTTAGCTTCTAAGATAGCTTCCTTCTGTGCAACTAACAACCTTTCATTCAAGCTGTTCTTTATCTCAATGCTCTTGGCATTGATTCTTGTAGGCTTCACTCTTTCCTTCCTGCTTAAGGCATCGGCAACCACATTTGCCTTGCCTGGATGGTATCTTATCTCACAGTCATAATCTTTTAAAGTTTCCATCCACCTTCGCTACCTCATGTTCAAGTCCTTCTGATTGAACAAATGTTGAAGGCTCTTGTGATCCGAATAGATCACACACTTAGTTCCATACAAGTAATGCCTCCATAGTTTTAGTGCAAATACTACATCACCCAATTCCAAATCATGGGTGGTGTAATTCTTCTCATGCACTTTTAACTGGTGTGAAGCATAGGCAATGACCTTGCCTTTCTGCATAAGCACACATCCCATCCCGGTGTGTGATGCATCACAATATACTACAAACTCGTCAATTCCCTCAGGCAACGTCAGCACAGGAGCATTGCTTAACTTCTGCTTCAGAATGTCGAAAGACTCTTGCTGCTTAGGCCCCCAATCAAACTTACTATTCTTGCGGGTGAGAAGAGTCAGGGGTGCTGCAATTCTTGAGAAGTTTTCGATAAATCGCCTATAGTATCCTGCCAGTCCTAGAAAGTTGCGAATCTTCGTAGGCGTCTTCGGCTCTTGCCAGTTCATAACAGCTTCAACCTTAGCGGGATCTACTTGGATACCACGCTCACTAACCACATGTCCAAGAAATTGGACTTCACGAAGCCAAAATTCACACTTTGAGAACTTGGCATAAAGCTTCTCCTGCTTAAGTAGTTTCAGGATACATCGAAGGTGCTTCTCGTGGTTAGCTTGATTCTTTGAATAAATCAGAATGTCGTCGATGAAGACGATGACAAATTTATCCAGATGAGACTTACAGACGCGATTCATGAGATCCATGAACGTTGCTGGTGCATTAGTGAGCCCAAAAGGCATCACTAGGAACTCGTAATGACCATAGCGAGTCCTAAATGCAGTCTTGTGTACATCTTCATCTCTAACCTTCAACTGATGATAGCCTAACCTCAAGTCGATCTTAGAGAAATAACTTGCTCCTTGCAGTTGATCGAACAGATCGTCGATCCTGGGCAAAGGATACCTATTCTTGATAGTGACCTTAGTAAGCTCACGGTAATCGATACATAAACGCATCGATCCATCCTTTTTATTGACAAACAAGATTGGCACTCCCTAAGGAGACGAACTAGGTCTAATAAAACCTTTGGCTAACAAATCATCTAGCTGCGTCCTCAATTCCTTCATCTCTGTTGGTGCTAACCTATAAGGTGCTCTTGCAACGGGCGCTGCTCTAGGGATGATGTCGATTCTGAATTCTACTTGCCTATCTGGTGGTAAACCAGGTAGTTTTTCAGGAAATACTTCAAGGTATTCAGAATGACTGGAATATCTTCAATCTTGGGCTTCTGCTCATCAATAGTCAGTTGTGCCATATAAATTACACAACCCTTCTTCAGACATCTAGATGCCTTGAGCATAGACACTTGCCCAGGTAATCCATGCCGGGTATCTCCTTGAATGGTAAGTGACTCACCAGATGGAGTCTTGACCACCACTTGCTTCTTGTTGCAGACGATCTGGGCTTGGTTATTAGATAACCAGTCCATGCCTATAACTATATCAAAACCGGCTAACTTCAAAGGAAGTAGGGACAATGGAAAAGAGTGGTTCCTAATAGATATAACACATCCATCTAACACAGTCGAGGCGGTTTCTATGGTACCGTCAGCTAATTCAACCTCATATTTCACACTTAAGGTTCTAACAGGTAGGTTTAACAACTTACAGAACTTATCATCAACAAAAGACTTATCTGCTCCAGAATCAAATAGCACTCTTGCATAAACGTCATTAATGAGGAAGGTACCTGTGATCACGTTGTCGTCCTGGATAGCCTCCTGTGCGTTCACTGGAAGACCCTAGCATTGGTCTTCTTGGCTTCCTCAGGCTTCTTGGCGTATTTAGGGCAATTGGTCTTAATGTGCCCTTTCTCATTGCAGTTGTAACATGTGGCATCTTTAATCTTTTTACAATCAATAGTCTTATGCTCCTTAGACTTGCATAACCCACATGCAGGTGATCCTGATTGAGACTTGGTCTCAAGCCTGCATTTTCCAAAGTGGCGTTTTTGGCAAGTTGTGCACTTTGGCTTTTCCTCTGATCGTTGATTGCCTTTGTTGGACTCAGACTCTTTCTTGTGGTCTGAATTACCTTTGTGCCTCTTCTCAGATCTTTGTGAGGTATCATCCTCACGCTTCCTCTTACTCTCTTCAGAGTTCTTGAGCGATCTTAGCCTGATCGCATCTAAAGTGAGGGATAAAGATAGATCAGCTGCTGATCTAAAAGTAGCAGGTCTTGAAGCCTTAACACTGGCTTTGATTTCTGGGGCTAAACCCCCAATGAAGCGAGCAATCCTCTTGGGTTCTGGCGCCACAAGGTAAGGAACCAGTCTAGACATGGTATTGAAGCTTGTAAGATAGGCTTGGCAATCTAGGTTTTTCATGACCAACGATAGGAAATCAGACTCAATCCTTTCAACCTCATGCCGCGGGCAATAATTCTCTTTAATGAGAGCAATGAACTGATCCCATGACATATTGTAGAGTGGGATCTTCCCAGCAGCTTGAATAAGAGACTTCCACCAAGCTAATGCCTCTCCCTTGAATGATTGGGACACAAACTTCACTATATCCCTTTCAGCACAACCGCTGATATCAACAACAGTGTCCATTTCATCTAACCAAGTCATACAATCAATTGCCCCTTTCTCCCCAGTGAAATCCCGGGGTTTGCAGGAAACAAAGTACTTATAAGTACATGACTTGGTACGCCGTCCATCATCAAACACTATCGTTTTAGATGGAACACTGTGTTGGTTTGAGGAATGTTGAACATCCTCTTTCTTGGGTTCATCTTTCTTAGAGGGTGGCTTGTTGTGAGCTTCAGAATGAGTTTTAGGGACAGACTTAGAGTGGGGTACTGAAGAGGTCCTACTATGCGTCCCACTAATCTCCCTAAATTGCTTATCTACAGCTTTAGATACAGCTGTATCAATCAGTGTACGGAGCTCTCCTCTGGTTATATTAATCCTATCATCATCGTGGTTTTCCAGGGAATGACTGTTTACTTCTTCTGACCTAGCCATGTAGCTCTAATTGCTACATAAAATCAAACAAGGACAAGGTTTATACAGAAGCTTATACAACATTTGATGATTTATTAACCATAGTTTTAAGAACCATTTTAGTTATATATAATTATTCATGATCTTTATCATAAATCCTAAGTTATAAGTTAGTAATAGCACAAAATGCCTAGTCACGTAGACAGATTTAATTTTAAACCAGGATTTTATAGAATCGAGGTATTAAGGTTTGAATCAAAGTTCATTACCTTTCCTTGACAGGGAGTTGTAGGCTACCACTATCTTTAGTCCCAGAGGACGTTATGTAGGTCCCTCGGAGGATGAGGTCAAACCTTAACCTTGTTATGTGAAACACACTAGCAAGTGCGGAATCCAAGCTAGAGTGCAAACCGAGATGAAACAAGCACAAACACAAGACACACAATATTCACCGATTAACACCACTTGTATTAATACGTATGAAAGGTTCGGTTACAAGCTCAATGTCTACAAATCTGTTTTGCAAACTCTCTAAGTGTGTGTGTGTTCACTGTGTTATCTGTCTATCTTTCTTGCTTGTCTGTCTAAAATGAAGTGAACACACTACATGGGTATATATACCCAACACTGGTCGTCTGGTCGAAGGATCAGATAGATTGATCGAAGGATCATCTATCGACCTGAAACCTGTCGAAGGATCTACATATACCTCGAAGGATGATCTATCGAGGTCTATCAACATCCATCGAAGGTTCATCTTTCGAGCTCATCGAAGGATCTAAACTATCCTTCGATGAGTCATCCTTCGACACAGACATGACAACCATTTTCTAACTGTTTGGCCAAGTCAAACCAGGAGGATGGTTGACTTGGTCAAACTTACATGACTAACAAAGGACATCGTCTTATATCATACAGAATAAAGACAAAGTACAGACACAAGTGCACCAACAAACTCCCCCTTGGCTGTAGCTTTGTCTTGATCTTCGTGTTTTCAAGTCTTTGACGTCCTTTCAAGTCTTCAATGTCGGAGGATCTTCAAAGTCTTCACATCTTGAAAGCAGAAAGTGTATCAACAAACTACCCGTTTCATGTAGGAAGTGTGTTGACAAACTCCCCCTTAACATAAGCTCCCCCTTGAGTTATGCTCGTGAATGACTTGATCTTTACAGCTTGAGATCCTTGTGGTGTTGAAGATGGTCAGCGGCAACTCGATCATCTTCATCATTTGAGTGCCTTCACGTCGTGTCTTCATTCCGAAGCTTGTCATCGACCATGTTCTCCTTGCCTTTAGAATCTGCACATGCAAGAAATCTAAACGCGTAATGAGAACCACTGCTTGGAATATAGTTAGTATAAACAAATGACACACGAATGACCATGTCACAATCAAACACCGTCCGACAGTTTGAAAGTTTAATAAATTTGTCAGTTTTAGTGTCTAACTTTCAAAACTTGCAAATTTCGACCGTTTATGAAGATTTAGTCAATTCGGTTTTCGTTCAGGTTCCAGGTAACGAAGACTCGAGATCCAACATCGTACGATCGAAAATAAAATAGAAATAAAATCTTTTTGGCTTTTATAAAGTTTATATTAAAACAGATTTTAGGTGTGTTTTAATATTTCGAAATGGAAAGACTGAAAGCAGTAAATAAATATATATACAGACATTCCTTTTGCGAGTTTCGAGGGTAAGAGAATCATATCAGTGTACGGTCATGCCAAAACACTCTTGTTGTTCAGTTAGTTAACATTAAGATAAGCATCCTATAACAATTATCGGTATTGTTGTCCACTTAAGCTCAACTTATCAGATGTAATCATGGCGAGGGGATACGTTAAGGTATGATTTATACTTACCGACCGGTGTTCATCCACATCACGACACATTCCCGTATCAAGGTATGCACGAGGGTTCATCTTACCGGTGAGTATACCGATTATCATCTGTTTGACCGTATATGATGTGAGATTCTCACTTATTTTGATTTGAAAACAAGCCCTATGTGATAAAATCACTTATTGATGAGGAACTTGATTTTCAGATGCATGAGGGCACAGGAGCAAGTCCGTGAACAGGTCAGTACTTTCGTACAACAGAGAGACGAACTTGACTCCCGGAAAAATGTGATATTTTATCACTTATTTGTTTGGACATGTGATTGTTTATCACTTATTGAGGTCGTATGCAATATGTACACGTATGTATAGTATCATGGAAGATCTAGACTTGCGTCCCCGTTATTTTTCGGTAAAAGATACAACCATGATACCCAGATGATAAGCAGCATAAAGACCGAATATCTCAGAACCTCGACAATCTATCAAACGAAATTTCGGTACTAAGACCATATGCCAATGAATGGTTCCCACCTGATCTTCAGTCGATTTAAATTTATATCACCCTGCACACTTTAAAATGATTGTGAGCCTACCGATACATCTTATATAGAGCTGCTTATCGTTTTTCATTTAAGGTTTAAAGAGGTTTGGATAGACCACTGATGTACTATCATATTCTCTTTTGCTCGCCAGGAAACTCATTTTTGTTTTTCTATTGTTTTTGTGTTTTTGAAATTTTTCGATGTTTTTGGATTTTCAGATTTTGGATTTACTCCCCCTAAAATCAATAAACTAAGATAAAATTTAAAACACAAAGGTATTTACAAAAATGATTTTCCGATGTTGGTTTTACTCTTGCTTGACCTTAATGCCGTTTACCAATAATAAAAAGTCAAATCTTGATTTGTCAAATGCTTTGGTAAAAAGGTCGGCACGTTGGTCATCGGTGTGGACCTTAACAACATCGATTAGCCTTTTCTCAAAGCAGTTACGTATGAAGTGATATTTGATTTCGATGTGTTTGGTCTTTGAATGCTGCACAGGATTTCTAGTGATCTGTAATGCAGCAGAATTATCAACGTAAATAGGAGTAGTTAGGAATTCAAAACCGTAGTCGCGTAATTGTTGTTGGATCCAAAGAACTTGGGAGCAACAACTTGAGGCAGCAATGTATTCAGCTTCGCATGTTGATGTAGCAACGCATGTCTGCTTCTTGCACTGCCATGTGACTAGGCGATTTCCTAAAAACTGACATCCAGCCGTTGTGGATTTGCCGTTGATTTTGCATCCGCCAAAATCAGAATCACTGAAAGCGACCAATTCAAAGTTATTATCCCTAGGGTACCATAGACCGGTGTCAGGGTAACCCTTCAAATAACGAAAAATCCTTTTTACAGCTGCAAGATGTGAGGCCTTCGGGTTGACTTGATATCTGGCAAGCAGGCATGTTGGGTACATTATGTCTGGCCTTGATGCTGTGAGGTACATAAGAGATCCGATCATTGCGCGGTAGTATGAGGGGCTAACAGCTTCACCCTTCAAGTCTGGAGTAATTCCGTGATTTTGTGGCAGTGGGGTACCAATGGGCGTTGCATTAGACATCTGGAACCGGCTCAAGATGTCACCAACATATTTAGTCTGATGGATGAATATCCCAGACTCAGTTTGTTGCACTTGTAGGCCCAAAAAGAAAGTCATTTCCCCCATAGCACTCATCTCGAATTTATCCTGCATAATGCGCTCGAAATTCCTACACAAGACATCATTAGTAGAACCAAAAATAATATCATCAACGTATACCTGTACCAGAAGAAGATCTCCATCTTGTTCTTTGATGAAAAGAGTACAGTCAATAAGACCTCTTCGAAAACCGTTCTCCAGCAGATAGTTAGATAAGGTTGCATACCAAGCTCGCGGTGCTTGATGAAGACCATATAGAGCTTTGTTGAGCAACCAAACCCGATCGGGATGGATAGGATCTTCAAAACCTGGAGGTTGTTCGACGTACACCTCTTCTTCAACCACACCATGTAAGAATGCACTTTTCACGTCCATCTGATAAACCTTGAATCCTTTGAAGGACGCATAGGCTAGAAAAATTCTAATTGCTTCAAGACGTGCCACTGGTGCATACACTTCGTTGTAGTCGATTCCTTCTACCTGACGAAAACCTTGAACGACTAAACGTGCTTTGTTCCGGATAACAACTCCACGGTCATCCTTTTTGCATTTAAACACCCAACGGGTACCAATCTTCTTGTAGCCAGCAGGTTTCTCTACGAGTTTCCAGACACCAAGCTTCTGGAACTGTTGCAGTTCTTCCTGCATTGCTTCAACCCAAGAGTTATCTTTCATGGCTTCTTTCCAAGTTCTTGGCTTTTCCTGTGAAATATAAGACGCGAAAGACCAATCGTTTTGTTGTCCGGATTCTCGAATAGCTGCATACAGGCCTGCATTGTTGTTGTTTCGCAACATGTTTCTTGTTTGAATGCCACTTTGCACATTTCCAATGATGTTTTGTTGAGGATGGGTATTATGAATCCTTGTTTCTGGATTATCTGGAACTGGAATATTTATACCCAGATTGTTGAAATTGAGATCAACAACTAAATCAATGCCCGGAATTGATGAAGAGGATGATGCAGTAGCTTCAGCTGTTCTATGGGCATCCACTGGAGGAGTACCCTCTGAAGTACCATGAACTGCTGTTGTTGGAGCTTTTTGATCTGCATCTAGAAATTCATCATCCTCTGAAGATTCGTTCAATTCGGTTGCATCATGAAAATCCTCATTGTCGAGAGTATTATTGTTCACCGACGATGGTTCTTGATTGACAAGAATTGGACGAACCACCGGTGAATCTGTTGCATTGTCACTCTCGAAAAACATCCTTGCCGCAGCACTTTCTTCAACGGCTTCAACATTGATCGAATTGAAAAAGTCATCGTACTCAAACATCCAAGGCTGACCCGGACATTTGACTGGCAAAGTGTGCCTTTGTACTCTGACCTCAGACCATTCCTCGACCCTTTTAGTCTCTAGATTCCAGACTCGTAAGTTAGGGGTGGCATACCCAAGAAAGTATCCGTCAATTGCTTTAGCCCCAAACTTTCCATTAGGATCGATGATTGTGCATGGAGCTCCAAACGGTTCAAGATAAGACAAATCTGGTTTCCGTTTTTGAAGAAGCTCAAAGCAGGTCTTGTTGTGCCTTTTGACTGTAAGGACTCGGTTCAATGTGTAACATGCAGAGGCCACAACTTCAGTCCAGAATGGAATGGGCAACTGCGACTCTACCAACATTGTCCTAGCAGTCTCGATCAATGTGCGGTTCTTACGTTCAGCGACGCCATTCTGTTGAGGAGTATAGGCTGCACTAAACTCATGAAGAATACCCTTTGAAGTGCAAAACTCCGCCATGGCATGATTTTTAAATTCAGTACCATTGTCGCTACGTATCCGCCTAACCTTCAACTTATACAAATTCTCAATCTGAATGATCAAGTTTTTGATAATGCCAAAGGTTTCACTCTTGTGTGCCATGAACGCCACCCAGGAATAGCTTGGCTCATATCAAGGACGTACAAATCATTTATCCTTGGAGCTGACAAGAGAATCCATTCTTTTGGAATTTTGAAGCCGGGTTTCAGCACATAACATCCATTAGCATCAAAGTGTACTGAGAATTGCTTGTCACAAATTTGAGAAACACTAAGAAGATTGTGATCAAGTTGTTGCACAAAGTTGATCTTGTCAAAGCTGACAATCCCGTTGGAAATCATTCCTTCACCCGTAATATATCCTCCCTTATCTCCAGCAAAAGCAACATAACCTCCTCTAATAGATTTGACGTCGTAGAGAAGCTTCATGTCGCCTGTCATGTGCCTGGATGCCCCACTATCAACAATCCAATGACTACTGATAGTTCCTCATGGAACACCCTGCACATGAACTCAACTGATTAGTTGGAGATGGGGACCCAAGCCATTGTGGTCTTGGGTCTTCCATTTTAATCAATAACAATAACTTCTTGTCTTTGATGGTTGGTAAATTGTGATGGTCCCCCTGATTCAGTAACCGTTTTTGGTTTCCAGGTCTGTTTTGTTTTACCAGTGTCATTCTTTAAAATTTTAACTTCATGGTTATCATAAGTTTTTGAATTGTCTGGTTTGACAGAAACAGATGTTTTGGTAACCACATCGGTTTTAATCGCCTTTTCAGTTTTCTTGACCTGTTGGCGTCTCTGTTTCATTTCCCTTTCTTTTACAAGTCGGGGATCTTGTTTTGCAGAAACAGATCGCTTACGGTCATTTTGGTCATGGGGAACATCAACTTTGCCTTTTTGTTTATGAAGATATGGATAGTTTCGAATTATATGTCCAATTGTTCCACATTCAAAACATGATCTTCGTTCAACAAACCCCGAAGTATCATGTGATCGTCTTGCCGATGATGATGAACTTTGTGATCCCGAGGTACTAGGTTTTGAACTACTTGGTTCATTTCTTTTCTATACAGTTGCTTTCTTAACAAAATCTAAGTTAGATTTGTTTTCAAACGTTTCAATTTTGTCCGTTCCCGTCGATTTCATAAAGTTTACATTTTTGTTCTTCTTTTGATTCGGCTTCTTTTGTGCTTGAGCCGGTGATTTTCCTTTGGGATTGGAATGATTTTGCTGTTTTTGCACTGTTGGTAATTTCTTATTCCCAAATTGTTTTCGAATTTCGGCCTTTGGAATAGGAGGACACTGTGTAACTGTAACACGTGGTCCAGTCTTTCCTAAAAACTTACTTGTCGAATTTTCAAAGACTTTACTAATTAAAGATTGATTAACATTCTTAATATGAAAATCTTTGTCAGAGTAGATTTTATCATCACCAACAAGAGTGTACAGCAAGTTCACACTCTCCGACTCTTTTGCAGACGAGGACTCGATTGCAACAGTCTTAGCGGGTTTTGCAGGAGGATCACATAGAATATGATTCTCAAGAGGTATGTCCTCTTCTTTGATTTCCGCATCAGACTTTGCTATGTCAGTATCATCGGATTCATCATCAGAAGAATCAGCATCCTCAATAATCACTGGAGGATCCCGATTCAGTTCAGCAGAAGACACACATGTATCTGCTGACACATCTGAATCTGATGATACATCTTTCTTATATCCGAGCCCTGTTGCAAACTCCTTTACATCTAGAGGAACAGATGGTTCAAAGAACACTCTATCCTCCTCGTCAGGCATTGCATCATAATTGTGTCTCACTGGTGGTGGACATTTCTTGTATCCTATGCATGTGACATCCCGTTTCTCTTTCTGAACGTCAATGATGTGATCCAACACATAGCTAGAGCTCAAATAACTGTCTAGCTTAAGTTGGATCGCCTCACTTTCGGTTTTCACACAAGCCATCTCTTTTTGCATAGTCTCAAGGCGAGATATATACAAATTTATGTCAGTTTGTTTTCTGGAAACCATTTTAGTTAGCTCGGTTTTATCTTTCTTTAACTTTTCAATTACCGATTTAAACTCCTTTTCATGGTTTTCATAAAACATATTGGCTTCAGTGCATTTTGAAAGATCCACGGTCAACTTTTGATTGTGGATGAATGTCACATCATACTTCTCTTGCAAAGCTTCGTGTTTGCTTTGCAATTCACACCACTTGGCATTCAAAGAAACATGTTTGTCTTGCAAGTCAAACAAACTAGCTTGTAAAGCATCATGTTTGCCTTGCAACTCAGACATGTTTGCCTCTAAATCAGCACATTTAACATGCAAACTATCACAATTATCACAATTAATAGCAGTGGGTTCATCGACACATACCTGACTTGATGAACTGTCGACATTAGCCATAAAGGCTGAATGGAGAGAAGACGAAGAATAAGCAGCTTGATCCACCAAGATAGATCTTCTTTGAGTTCCTGCTGCATCTTCCACCAAAAGTTCATCAATATCTGCATCGACTGACGCATTTGATGTCTCACCCACATGATCATCACCCGAACTTGAGGATTCTTCATCTGAACTCCTGCTGTATCCCGAAGAGTCTTCATCCTCAGAAGATTCACCACCATTGGCGGAAGATTCTCCACCACTGGTGTGAACTAAATCCTTAACCACTTCAGCAAAACATGCTGTTCCATCTGGAGCATCACCACTCAACTGGATTGACCAGTCACAACCTTCATCCACTTGAACCACAAGTGCCCGGTTGGCATTTGATGTTCCAGCTTGGCTCTGGTTGTTGACAGGTATTAATGTACGCTCATTGTTCCTGTTCTGGTTATGCTGGTTGCCTTGGTTTCTGAAGGGGTTCTGGTTCCCGTGCTGTGCTGGCTTTGTACATTCTCTTTTAAAGTGACCCCGTTCACCACAATTGAAGCACTTTACTGCCTGTTTATCGAACCCATACTTGGTGTCTTTCTTACTCTCCAAGCTGGTTCTGCCAGTACTTTCCATGAAATCCTTTGCCCTTCTTACAGCACTAGCAAAGGCCCACTTGATATCCATCAAGTCCATCTCTTCCTTATCAATCTGCCGATAGTCTTCTTGTGTCAGATTAATGTTGCCAATCTGACCTTCCACTAACCCACAGTACGCGCTCACTACAGTGTTAAGCAGCTCCATGTGTTCCCTTGCTACTTCTACACTGACCTTAGAGAAGCTTGAAGTGTCGAGCTGTACTGTATTTGGTTTTGATTGCTGACCAGCAGATGATGTCCCTCCATAACACGCATGTTGTTGAGCAGGAGGAGGAGGAGGTGGTTGTATTGGATTTCCATACATGTCTGTGGTGGGAGCTGGCTTAACAGGAACTTGTACCGGATTGCCATACATATCTGTACTTGTGACAAACGCCGTTTGAAGTGGAGCATGTGGACCGGTTCTTGCAGACGAAGAATTGGTAGTTCCATAATACATTTCTGGATTTTGTGGCACTGGAACTCTTTTTGCCTTTAATGTTTCCTCCTGATCCTTGTTTTCTAAAAGCTGCACGAAGTCGTTGATGTTTGTAGTTCTCAAAACTCCGTTATACTTCAAGATTTCCAAGAAACTATTCCATTGCGGAGGCAAAGCATCAGCAAACTTCTTCACCACCTCTGCTGTAGTTGTCGCTACTCCAAAATTGTTCAACTCTGTAAGTAAGTGATAAAACCGGCTTGTCATGTCTCCCAAAGACTCCTTATCCATGCACGTGAAACCGTCAAATTCTTTTTTGAGAAGATCATGACGCAATTGGCGTGTTGCTTCATTCCCTACTCCTCTGGTTTTCAACCTGTCCCACAACTTCTTCGTTGTCTTGAAACTGACAAACTGGTGATAGATATCTTTGCTTAACGCCTGAGTAAGAATGGCGTATGCTTTCTTTTCCAGATCATACGTTTTCTTTTGATCTTCAGGAAGATCGGCAAACGTAGCAGTATCTGAAGCAGCAACCTCTATAGCTTGATCGAAATCAGTAGTGAAACGTATCCACAGTTCGGTATTTTGACCAAGAACGTATGTACGAAATCTATCAACCCAACCCGGATACTCGTTTAAGTGCATCAACTTTGGAGGTCGATTCAAACTTCCGGTTTCGCTTTCGCTCAATAAGATACTTTGAATGCTCGGAGTTTGATTTGATACTAATGCCCATTGACCTGTCGATATGGCATTTGCTTGTGAAGATGTCGATACCGGAGATTCGGCCCATGAGGGAGATAGACTTGTATTTGTGTACTTTCCACTATCTGGAGCCGGTGTACCCCACCATGAGGGAGTGGAACCTGTACTTGTGTATTTTCCACTATCTGGAGCCGGAGTTCCCCACCAACTCGGATTCATGTTGGATAAGAAAAATGAAGTCTATATGAATATCTCGAAAGGTGACAGCCAGCCGAAGGATCGCTTGATCGAAAGACAAGACAACACAAACTTGTTAAATTTAAACAGACAAGAATCGAAAGATAATACTTGTTCGAAGGATCAACAGTGTTCGAAAGATCACTGTTGAATTTCGAACAATGACTTCGAAAGATTCTCCAAGACGAAGGATCCTTATCTTTCGAATAATAACTGTAGCTCGAACAATATATCCTTCGGAAAGATTCCTTGGCTCGAAAGATAAATCACAGACTTCGAAGGATGTTCGAAGGATCAATATCTGTCGAACCTCCTTTGATCGAAAGATGATCTTTCGACTTCGAAGGATATCCTTCGATCTACTGACACAGCTGACACGAAAAGTGACAGGTTGGTGAAAAGGTGATGGGTTGGTAGAGATCTTTCGGCAGAAAGGTATGGTCAGACCATACTTTTTCACCAAAACCAATTTGACCAATAAAATATACTAAAAATGGAAAGATCTTATCCAGAAACCGGTCACCGGAGTAAGCCGGAATTTGGCCGGAAATGACCAAAATTCTTAAAAACAAGTTTTTAAGTTACCCAACCCGTCCTTTAACACACCCGGTTAGTTTAGAACACGTTTTTACGTCAAGAAATGCGAGAAAAACACTAAAAACGGGTGCTAAACCATGTGTTCAAACACTCCAAAGTCTTGTAAAAACTCGGTTTTAACAAGGAAAAGAGCCTTAGCTCTGATACCACTTGTAGGTCCCTCGGAGGATGAGGTCAAACCTTAACCTTGTTATGTGAAACACACTAGCAAGTGCGGAATCCAAGCTAGAGTGCAAACCGAGATGAAACAAGCACAAACACAAGACACACAATATTCACCGATTAACACCACTTGTATTAATACGTATGAAAGGTTCGGTTACAAGCTCAATGTCTACAAATCTGTTTTGCAAACTCTCTAAGTGTGTGTGTGTTCACTGTGTTATCTGTCTATCTTTCTTGCTTGTCTGTCTAAAATGAAGTGAACACACTACATGGGTATATATACCCAACACTGCTCGTCTGGTCGAAGGATCAGATAGATTGATCGAAGGATCATCTATCGACCTGAAACCTGTCGAAGGATCTACATATACCTCGAAGGATGATCTATTGAGGTCCATCAACATCCATCGAAGGTTCATCTTTCGAGTTCATCGAAGGATCTAAACTATCCTTCGATGAGTCATCCTTCGACACAGACATGACAACCATTTTCTAACTGTTTGGCCAAGTCAAACCAGGAGGATGGTTGACTTGGTCAAACTTACATGACTAACAAAGGACATCGTCTTATATCATACAGAATAAAGACAAAGTACAGACACAAGTGCACCAACACGTTAATTATAGCCCGTGGGCGCTTCATCCTTAAGGGATGATTATATAAATAAGGGAATTTAATTTAAGAACTACTTATGTGATTTTATCGAATCACATTTGTCAAGCATGTTAATATGTTTTCAGATGTTTAACAAGGATTTGAATCTTTTTGAGTAGGTTTTACCATCTTGGTCATGTCTGCAACGACATTTAGGCTAGGTTTTACCTTTAAGATTCTTTTTAATATTTAACGCAGAACAATCCTAAATTGAGATGTTAACAAGGATCTGAATTTAATTGAGGAACTACCATCTTGGCCCTGTCTTTAGGTGATACATGGCTAGGTCTTGTCCTTTTTAGATTTTGCCATTTTATTATAATGGAAGATCTTATAATAGGAATGTTATTTTAAATCTAACCGTTCCATTAAAATTTAAACAAGTACATGGTTGCCCAAATCGGGACTTCTAACAGAAATGACTTGCCCATGCAAGGGCAAATCAGAAAAATAACAAAGGAAACAAATAAAGAACAAAATAAAAGGAATTAGGATTAATCCTATGTTCTTTGTCTAGACTCGAGAATGTGCAACTGTGTAACTGAGATTAAACACAAAAGGCTAGTGTTTAATTCACTCAGTGTTGGCTCTGATACCAGCCTGTCACACCCCGATAATTCCACGTATTACCGGTGGGCCCGGTGGGGAGTATCATGACGTAGTTGATATCATCATAGTCAAACAACACAAATTATCAATGTTCAGCGGAAGCAAAAAGATAGATTCATTTCAACCAAATAAAATGTAATATTAAGTATCACAAAGTGGCTGAAACAGATCCACAGGCGGATCAAATAAAAAGGAAAACTGTTCAACAGACTTTGACATCTAGAGCTTGCGAGACTTGATTATTGATGCCTGGAGTAGCCAGCCTATTACGTATAGTACCTGCACTTAGCCTTTTTGGAAAAGACGTCAGTTTACACTGGTAAATATAACTTAACTGACTCATTTTTAAAAAAAATTGGAAATTGATTTGAATGCACTTCGGCAAAAATATCTTTTATAACTTGGGACAATTAAAAATAATCTTGTATACAGTTTTACTTATTTGTCGTCCATCAGGGCCGGTTTGTAAGGCCGGTCTAGATTAACTGACACGCCACATGTTTAATACCCACAAGGCTGATTCCTCTAAGTGGGCTACCAGTTTTTACATATGCAGCTGTCAGGTGTACGCCTACACCCCGTGCTTAGGTCGTGGCCATTTCTTTGAATGATGCCAAGGATATCCAGGACATGGTCATTTAACCCCCAAAGGCCATACACCAAATAATACATATTAAACGGGTCACACAAATACATTAATCACAATCCGATTTAAATGACTACACACACCCGACCAAGCCGTACTTTTATAGTACCGTATCCCAAGCCCGTATAGGGAAAATAAGTTAAGAGTATTTACCTGAGCAAAGTATAAATCAAATACAGCAAGTGCACGCAGCTTTTACTGGGCTCCTAATCTGTAACGAAGGTTTTTAATAACCTCTAGAATCCTAACGGGTCTTTAATTAAGCCTAGACTTATACCGGTTAGTTTTCAAAAGGAAGACACGGTTCAAACGCATGATAAAGCGAAGACCGGTTTGGAATGTGGTTTTGATACGACAAGCTTGCATGCTTGTTTAATATGGGTAACTTAAACATATTCTGGATATTGAGACAAAAACGATATGGTTTGACCCGTTTCGGCTAATATATGCAAACTAGTTACATAAGCCGATCCGAACGCGAAAAGTGCGTAACGAGTAACCATAAGAGTCATATACAAGTTTCCTAAGTTAATATGCCTTAAATATGTTGTGACATCAGTAAGATATCTTCTATTATGCCCCAAATGAATTTAAACGCAAATTACGCCCCGTAGGGGTATTTTGGTCATTTAAATGGTTATAAAAGAGTTTAAATATAATTCTGAGTTTCGGATCTGATGTACTCAGTAAAAATACTTAATTTACTAAGTTATATCAGTAGGGTATAACCTATATGTGAAATTTATCATTTCTAACCATTCTATGCACCGAAAGGGCATTTTGGTAATTTCACCTAAGGTTTAAAAAGGCGGTTTGAGCTATTTCCGGGTTCTTAAAGGAAAGCTGCTATTTTTACTATTCCAGAAGGCTTAAAATATTCTATTTATCATATTAGATCAGTAGAAAAAGGTTTGGTATCAAAAGGTTTGGTAAAACTCATTTTATAGCCTAAAAGGGTAAAACCGACAACTACCGAATTAAGCTTAGAACTCTAGGTTATGTTCAGCCTAAAAATAAATAAAAATCTCCAAAAATCCCAAAATATTATTTTATATCAGTGGGTAAAATTTTTGGTATAAAAATTTGGGTTTAGATAGGCTATATGCTAATTACGCCATTTAATTACTAAAAAGCTTTTTAATTACGCTATTGAGCGTAACTCTTAATCTAGACCTCAAACTGATGTCAAATTCTAGGTACAAGTTTATAAATCAGTACTTAAGGTTTCTACTCTTTTACATTTTCAAAATTCACGTTTTAAGGTCATAAGGGCATAATAGTCAACTTTTAGGCATTTAACGGAAATATGCATATAAATCGGATAACTAATGTTCCAAGTTGTATAATCACAGAGGGTTATACTTATAGGTAACTTGGTCCTATTAAGGCTCTAAGGCATTCCTAAATCATGCTTAAACGGGTCAGAACTGAAAGTCAAAGCAGAAGTCAAACTATGCGACTTTCGGTCCCGAACCGAGCCTAAACTGAAAATTGTCGAGTTGAACATGTTTAGACATGTTCTTACATTAATTACCAAGTTATATTAATCTCAAAACAGGTTGTATAGCTTCTACATTACTAATTATGCATTTATTTGAAAATTAGCTTTCTGTTGACTTTTTAAGATCAAGTTTGACTCAACAATTGACCTAGTTAGAGTGGGAATCAGAGGGTGCCCTTTTAAGGGTTTATTGCCCACATAATTACCAACTCATAGGTACTTTCAATTTGAATTTTGACTGGACAAATTAAGATTAATGACGAAGTCAAATCTTAATTACGACGGTTTGACTTTACACTAAATAACTAAGCTAAACTGAATTAAAGGAGGTTAATGATACTTACTGAAGTCCTAAGCACGACTAGAGATCACTAGGAAGGGTGCTTGAGCTCCAGGAACCTCCAAGAAGTGAGTTATGAAACTTTCAAGTGAATGAGCAAATGAAGAACCCAACTCATGGCCTTTATATAGGTGTTTTGATGCTAGAAGATCATGCCAAGCAAGTCTATAGATGTTATGGGATCATTCCAAGTGTCCCTAGGCCCTTTAAAACCATCAAAC
The DNA here is from genome assembly GCF_002127325.2 of Helianthus annuus. Classification (NCBI taxonomy): domain Eukaryota; kingdom Viridiplantae; phylum Streptophyta; class Magnoliopsida; order Asterales; family Asteraceae; genus Helianthus; species Helianthus annuus. The sequence continues at coordinate 72,538,366 of NC_035444.2, read as the reverse complement.
AAGCCCCTTGAATCGAAAAATGGTAAGTTAAGTCGGTTAAACTGGCTGTAGCAGGCAGCTGTGATGAAATTCTGTATCTGGCAGTGCTAGGAGGCCTGCGTAAGGGTCCTGCCTGGGCTTACGCGGCCCGTGAGAGGCCTGGGTCCAGGTAAACAACTTTCAAATATTGCACATTTGGTCCCTGGTCCTTGCAAACTTGATTTCCACATGGTTTCTTGCACTTTTAACCCCCAAACTTGACTTTTAAGGACCCCAAGTCATAAACCAACTTTTTTAAGTCCCCGGTTATTCATACAATCACCGAAAAGTCTCAAATTTCAACGTTGACGCTTTTAACCCCTCGCATACGAATATTGTCACAACTTTCTCATACGATAACGAAACTTTGTGAAATTTTTATCACACATTCTCATGAGTATAATTAATCATTACAAAGCTTCGGGTTTGCTAAAAGGTCACTCAGAGGTATACTTTAAACATGTTGACACATTTAACCCCTGTAGTTTGTAATTCCTCACTTTCTTTCACAATTAGCTTCGTATGATCCATGATTTATTCGTTTAAGGGTATAAACATCATATAGGTTTATTGTGAATTATATTTATCCATTGTTGACATTTTGAACCCTTTTTATACACACAGATTCCCTGTTTGTCAACTTTAGTCCCTCTAAATCAATCCTTTACACGTTTTAAGTCCATGACACGTGTCAATACATTATTGGACATAAATTTTAGAGGTGTTACAATCGCCCACCAATATCCGTGCAATCTGTGTTAAGTTAGCACACATGACCTCGCTTCACAGGACGAAACTCATATGGTTAAAACATGGTGGATACGCCGCTGGTACTTCCTATATATAAGTGTTTTAGCCATATTAGCAGATTTTCGTGGAAAAAGGCCATGTGGGGTCTAATGTTAGTTAAATTTTGTGGTGTTGATCAATCCAATCGAATCGCAATAATCGCATATTCCCATCGCTTGCAACGCATCGATCGTCGCCTATCGCTCGACGGGTATCGCTATCGCTCGTCGTTTATCGCTTTTCGCTTTTCGCCGCCGTCTTCGCTTATTATGTTTGTGTTGTGCTATCGAATTTTCGCGTACCGCTTATCACTTATCGCACTCGCTCGTGTCGCTATACTGAGTTTGAAAATGACTTCATCACTCGGTTCGCCTTTCAGGACTTGATCCAACCCCTTCTCGTTTGGATCAAGTCATCGCAAATCTGTCTGTACTATGGTGACACGTATGACACCGCCTCACGAGACGGAAGCCATATGGTTAAAACGTGGTGGATACGCCGCTGGTACTTCCTATATATAAGTGTTTTAGCCATATTGTCGAACTTTCGTGGAAATGTGCCATGCGGGGCCAACCTTAAAATTTAAATTTTTGATATTATTAAAAGGCTTTGTTTAAACCGACCTTTTCTTACAAAACTTTTTCTAAAAATTTTTTTTTGATCAAAACCTTTGTACAAAACGAGATTTTCTTGTGGCGATGGTGTGACAATCGACTCAAGTTACCGCCGCATGACGAGAAAATTTCGTAAAACGAGTTTTAAGCACCCTAAGATCTTTTAGTAATCTAATAAAACTCCACTCATAGCGCTGGTGTGAACATCGAAATAGTTTAACGCCGCACTGTGGGAATATTTTCATAAACAAGTTTCTTCAAACCTTTTCGAATTAATCAACTTTTCGAGAATTCAAAACACTTTTGGAATCGCTTTTGGTGTGTTGCCATCTTTTGTATACGAATCGCTTTACTCGCTGCCATCGCCCAGTCATTGCAACGCTCTCTCTCGCCAATCTTTAATCGATCCCCCGCTCATCTTGACGCTTTATCGCTATTCTCATTCGCATCAACCCTCGCGACCCCTCTTGTGGATTAATTTCGGGACGAAATTTCCTAAAGCAGGGGAGACTGTAACAACCCGCACGTTCGTGCGTTGTTACTACTCGTTATACTCGTTACGCCTAGCACCAGAGATTCGGATCATAATGTAGCCCTATCGCATACACTGCTATTTCGCAGTATTTTCGCATATTACGCATACATTATCGCTATAACACATCGCATCACACATACTAACTCTCACGATGATGTTGAGTGAGGACCTATTCTACCCTCCTCGATAGCCATGATGCGTCGCAAAGAACGCACATTTGGAACGAAACCCGGTTATTGTATCGCAACTTTGAAATGAGGATATTTATACGACCCTATGTGACTAATTATAATAAATATATGAATATGGGTATGTTAATGTGTAACCAAACTATCGCGAAGCTTAACGAACAAAACGAAACATCGAAACGCAACACGCCGGAGACTACCGATCGAGTGACTGATCGATCGAGTGGCCACCCGATCGGATTGCCACCCGATCGGACAGCCACCCGATCGGACAGCCACTCCCTCACCTTTCTCCTCTTCACCTATAAATAGCACTTGTCACATCACATGAACAGTGATGTGACAGCTCCCACTCGACCCGCACGCTTTGGGGCTATTTTCTCTCGATTTCTCGCGATTCTTGTAAGTTTTCAACCCAAATCTTGTACTTCTATGATCTACACACACTTCTTCATCATTTTCACCTTTGAATCTTAACTTTTAACCGAGAAATCAGTGGATTTGAGGTGTTCTAGGATGATGTCATCATGGAGTTCTTATGAACTTCAAGTCTTGGCCTCATTCCACCAAGAACAACTCAGATCTGAAGGATTTCCACAAGATTCAACAATGTTTTCGCATAGATCTGCACAAACTCATGGTTAAAAGGATTGAAAGATGGTTTTCTAACTTTCTTTCAACTCTTTTACACTCAATGCACTCGAACTGATAAAATCAGAGCTTTTTCAGATCTTCTACTCCTTCTTGTTGATGCGTAGGTTCAAGATCTGTATTCTATCAACGAGACAACCGATCTCGTGTTAAACACGAACCATCTTCTCGAACAGCTGATTGATCTGATTAGGGTGATTCCTGCCCGATCGGATCGCCTAGGTGTTGATTGGGTTCTGTTGTTTAGCACGATGTTATACCGTCTCGAGAAAACCGCAAAACTTTCAAAACAATCGAGTGTCAGGACGATCTAAGGCCGTCGGAACGGATTGCCGTCCGATCGGATTGTCGCTCGATCGGATTGCCACCCGATCGGACAGCCGTCCGATCGGCTTGCACTTGGTTACTCACTTAACTATTATTCCAACTTTTCAAGGTTTTTGAATGTCGAACGGATTACCATCCGATCGGATTGCCATCCGATCGAGCGACCATTCGAGCATGTGACCTTTGGGACTTAAACAATTTTCAACATGTTCAAGACATAGTCAGTTCCAAATGGATTGCCACCCGATCGGATTGCAATCCGATCGAGTGACAAACTGCTGTGAACTTGTTCTCACTAAAGTGTCCTACCAATCGGATTGCCGCCCGATCGGACCACCGTCCGATCGATCGACCTGAAAGGTAGAGATACTTCTCTGTTTTCAAAATGCTACAACAAAAACTTCAAAAGTCAAACCATCATACACAAACACATCTTCACCAAACGAGGTGACAATCTAATCGAACGGCCATCCGACTGGATGACCATCCAAATGGATTGCCACCCGATCGACTGGCCATCCGATCGGATTGCCGTCCGATCGGATTACCACTCGACACTTGGTTCAACTCGCCACCATTTAACGCACTGTTCGACGCTTACGCTATCAATCAGTAATCGGGCTAATCTAAGATGCGCTCCCTTCAATCCAACCAAGTTGTGTTTACTTGCTGAACACCGACTATGAGTATACTCGAACCCCTTTTTATCGCATTTTGGGTGTAACATACGTTTTTATTAAATCGAATTTATCGAACAAATTATTCAATCAAACTGTTTATCACTTGCGAATAACTATTATGCATATTTACATGTGATGCTAGTTACATGTGTGTTAGGACTTATACTCGCGAGGTCCCGCCTTAACTAGTATAGTACTATAGCACCCGATGGGGTCTAGTTAGGATGAATAGAAATCGCAATCGCAACTCGAGTGACTTAGCTGGTAGTATCTGTCTTGTATGCATGTATGTCGAGGTATCTCGTTTATGTATTTGGTAATTAGCAGCACTTTTAAGTATTTACTCTACACTATCAAAACTTGTATACTCGCCAATACTTTTGTATTGGCGTCGTTTTAACGTATGTTGTAGGTTTAGTCGCACTCTACATCAAATCCAGCTAGGAAGTCTAGAAACTCACCTAAAATCTAGGTTGTCGGATTTGCATTATTCGAGAGGACAAGAAATCTGTGATAACTTATGTGATTGTATTGATTGTTAGTATGGGATAACAAATGAAATAAATACTGTCGCAATATAGTTGTTATGGATTCTCTTGAGCAATCTGATCCGCCTAGTGCCGCGCCTCGATGATTCCGCCATCGGTTGGGGTGTGACACAGCATTCATCCATCACTTTCATCTGCATCGATTTCTTCTTCATCTAGGTATTTTATTAATCCATCATATATTGTATAATTAGTCATGTATTTTGATATGTAGGGATAAATCTGGACAAATCTAGATGATAACCAATCACTGCGGCCTCATAATCTGAATTGATTAACCAATTTTGAACAGGTATTTAATCTTCTTTTGGTATCGTGATGTTTTTTTTATCAATTTTATCTAATCGTTTGATTTAATTTGATATGTATAATATCCTACATATCGTTCTTTTGTTTTTGATCAAGTTATTCATTTTAAATCGTGTTTTGTAAAATCCTCTAATCGAATTTGGTTGTCGTTGGTACTTCGACCAAGTCTCGCCGGCATCAATTGTGCGATGATTCAAGGCAACACTTATACCATTCAATTCATCTCTTCATCCTAATCAAAAGCCCTATGGTCTCGATCTTTCATTGTAACCACCTAACATGAATTTTGTAAATAGAATTGCGTTAGGGTTCTACAAGGGAAGATGACATAATAAGGGCTTTTAAATTTGAAAGTTTATACCTTTTCTATTAGTAAATTAGTGTGCTAATTAAAATTGGTATTTTATTTTAACTTATAAAAGCTGGATTGAGTAAGTTGTTTTAGGAATAATATAGTTGAATAAAAAAAGTTCATAGTTTTATGTTGGTATTTTATGGGCACAACCTATTATCTGCCATGATCGGTCTAACCTTTAATCAGCCATACAATTTTTCTCTCATGATCCTACGAGCCTTTCAAACTCATCTTGCTTATCGTGCTAGAGATAAATGATTGATGCTACTATACCCGCAGTTTCTTACGCTGATTTTTCTGACACTTAATTCCAGATCTTCCATTTGGTATTCATCTGCAAGCATATGCTCAAGATCCGATGCATAAGGGTATTTTAAAAGATTGTAGAGTTGCAAAAGAGATGGATCATGCTGATGCTCTCCCTGTGCCTCATCCTTTGCTTGGTGCAATTGTTCAGCAGAATAACTATAATCCAGATATCGATCCAGCTTGGATTGGAATCAGAAATGGTGTTGTAGAATTATTTGGAGCTGGGGATGATGAAGGTGCTCCTCCGCTAGTACAACAACCAACGGTTGTTCAACCACACATTGATCTTCAACAACCACCGCCCAATGAACCTGTAGCTGTAGCTGAGCCTGCTGCAGATGAAGAATAGATAGTGGAAGAGCCTGTAATTAATATGCAGATCTTAGAAAACATTGCTGTTAGCCGTTGGATGATGTTCAAGTGGTAAGTGAACCGGTTGAAATGATGATGGTTGAAGAAAATATTGTGAGAATGGAGCAACACGCTGACGTGTGCGCGAATACACATATTTTTATAATGAAATTACACACGATTCGGTTTTAAATTTATGAAAGTGATTATTACTTTAACATCAAAACACACACGAAGGAGGCAAGTGTACCCCGTCATATATGTAGTAAAGTATCGGTAAGAACCAAGTATCGATCAAAGGAAATGGGCGGAGGAATAATACTAGACCTTTTGTCATTAAACTACCGGTAAAAAGATAAGTTGTTTGATTTTTAATTAAACTAAAGTAAGCATAAACAAATACATATAAAAACATAATAGATTTCAAATATGAAAATAGATAAGAAGCCTTGCTTAATACACAACCAAAGCATGTCAACTAAGTCGGTTTTGGCACTAGAAGCATTCGATCAATTCTTCATTTTCAAGACAATTAGTATCCCTTTCGGGAATCCTAACATGACAATCATTCGGAAAGCTAAAACGATAAACACACTTTAACCACCTAAAATTGTTCTTTAACGTGCAATTGATAAATGTCTATGAAAATCTCTTAAAAATAAGTTAGTCATCCGTTAGGAGTTTTCTAACCTCACTTAAACAAGGAAAGTGACACCGATAAACACAATGCAACCACCGAGACAAGCATAAACTAGATTAAATCACAACCAAGTTTATTTTACAAATCTTGCACATAAATTCACCAAGATAGCAATTTTGGCCTAAACTACTAACTAAGCTAACAAATCATGGCAAGAATTCATAACAACACCATTTGACCCGTTAAGGTTCTTACGTGACAGAAAGCTTTCTTGATTAACAATAATTACATTTTATTAAACCACTAACCATTTCTAGTATCATGGTGCACACATTTTAACCAAGCTAAACTAGTTAACCAAGTTTAAAGTTTACTAATACATGATTAATTAAGCTTCATTTTTCAACTATCTCAACTAACCATATACCAATCATCCAACACAATTACTTATAATCAAGAAATCAACAATAATGACAAGGTTGCAAACTAATCATCAAAGATTAATGTAGAAAATACTTCCAAGTGTCATTACAAACAAAGATTAACATACTAATGGTTATGATCAAGCAAGGGATTGTTGTGTTTTTGCCCAAAGGCTACAATAATACATAAACATTAATCTAAATGCTTGAGAGATTAACAAAATTTTGGAAAGATTAGAAAACCCAACCATAAACAAGCATTAGATTAAGAATCTGGAAGATAACGAAGCTAATCGGCACAATGTGGCTTGAATCCGGGTGAAAGCTAACGCCTCCGGAGCCTGAAAATGCCAGAATCGCTTCCAAAATGTCTAGAGTTTCAAGCAGAATGTTTCTGCAAGTTTTTATATTTTTTCGATCTCGCACGGTCGTGCACTTTATGGGACGACCGTTCACTTTTTGAATTATTGGAGTTACTGTTCACCATACCGCATGACGTCATCAGATCTTGACCAGTCGTCGATCTCGCACGACCGTTCCTATGGACGTATGATCGTGCATTTCCGGGCTCTTGTTGCACGGACTGCTGCACTGGTGGTGCATTGTCGGGCTTGGGCTGATCATCGAATCCGCACGGGGTGCAACCATCCGCACACCCGTTCATCTCCGGAATAAGCTTGCACGCTGGATCGCACCGTCGTTCATTGCCGGGCTGGATTGCATTGTCGGATATGCATGGTCGTTCCATACAACGCACGACCGTACCAATCGCCCAGGTCAGAATTCCCACAAAATGTTTGCAGCTTTGTCGTTTCGTCCGGAAAGTCCTCGTTTTCACTATCATCTTGTCTGGTATGCCGTTTTAGGCCTGTAAACAAAAGTATACATGATTAAGTATCCGTATGACGGTTTTACGGCCGAAAACACATAAAATGGAGATAAAATGGGGGACTATAATATGTATAAATTGGTGAATATCAAATCTCCCCACACTTGAACCTTGCTTGTCCTCAAGCAAGCTAAACTAAAATGCAATAAAAGATAGAATCAAACAAGAACGATAATTTACAAACTATTTATTGAAACAACTACAAACGGTTAGCCGGTTTTTCGAAAGACAACATCAAATGAATCAAACCAAACAAGCATATGCAAATATATGTAGATAACCAAGAGTCGTGACTTCACTTCGATTGACTTAACATGCTAATCTTCACACAACTCATAATGTACACATACACTCGGCTTTATTTGTGAAACATACATAAAATGTGTACATGCAAACACTCAATGCCATGTCAATGAAATGTGTAATATCATAAGCTTGTCATAAGATCTCGTCTCCACCAACTAACATGCGAAAAAGTGTAAATCAAGAGGTCTTTACGGGGTGTAACGTTAGGCTTGGGCGAAGGGTATGGAAATGGATATTTAAAGTGGCGAAATGGTTAAAACTCGGTAGTAGCATTTAACTAGCAACAAACAATACAACTATACATACAAATTCCTTAAAAAGGCGACTTTTGCGAAATCGAGCCCATCAACGACATTTTAACATTTTAGCATTCAAAATTGCTCGATTTTTGTCTACTTCACCCTATTTTAGGGTGTTTTATTTTCTGTTTTTTTTACAAACTAATGGATTTATACGATAAATAATAAACTATAACAAGCGCTAGTTAAACGATTATTTTGGCCGAGTTTTAACACTAAAAGGTTTAAAACATAAAAAGGCTAAATTTGGCTAAGTGGGCGATTATGTTGGGTAAACAAAGGTAAACGAGAAGGCTCGACATGGTTAATCCTAAAGGTAATGTAAGGTTTACGGGAAACACAACACAAAGAACAAGACTAACAACAAAGGGATAATCTAAGTGCCTCTATCACTTCTACACAATTCCGCACGTTCATGGTCTTAACAAGCATACTAGTGACAAGTTCTAAATTACACATGACATCCGGCTCACTCCTATATCCGAAATGAACAAATATATAACAATTTCAAGGCTCAAATATGCTCACGTAACGGAAGGAATGGGTAAAAGTGTGAAAACTATCATGCAAGTCTTTCTTTGTTTGTCACGCTTTCCGGTTTACTTTTTAAAAATTTATTTCGCTTGTCGAGTTTTTATCATGTCCGAAGCTTTCTAAAACACAACCAACCAGTTTATTACTAAAAATATGTACAAAATACTGATATTTTTGCATGAATTTCCTGATTTTTTATATATATAGGGCAAACAAAGTTAACAAAGTTAAACCCCTCCCCACACTTGAACTTCGCATTGTCCCCAATGCGAAACCCGAAATATAGAGATAAAGGAGAATAATACTCCCCTCAAGATGATTGTGATGCAACGAGACTTCCAAGCTATATCTGTGATGTGCTCCGGTCGAAGACTTGATAGCCAAAATCTGCAAGTATGTCACATTGTACAGCAAAACAGAACAGAAACAAAATAAACACAAATAAACCATAATGTACATAAATAGAAGTACTAAAATCCATACAAAAGACAGGACAAACAAACTAAAGTGTCTGAAAATAAAGAGTACATAACCACCAAAATGAACACCCGAAATATAAAGTACTGAAATAACAAAACCACCAACGATCAACTCCACCGTCTCCTAGTCATCGTCACCAGCATCATCTCTCGTGAAGGACGGGCCTGCGCCTCCATAACCAGGTGGGTTCCCGTATGGGAACTGTGGAGGCTGCTGAAAGTAGTCAGGATAGGCATTATGCATCTCCCCGAACAGGTATGAGAACCCAGCTTGCACCCCCTGGTACAAGCTGTCCTGGTTTGCCCTGATCTGGTCCTGACTAGCCCTGATCTGCTCTATATGAATCCCATGCTGCTCCTGGTTAACTTGCATTTGTTGGAACTGCTGGTAAAACTCAGGGTAAGAGGGAATGCCCTCGGGCCAATCCTGGTGCTGATGGTATGCGTGATGTTGCGGTGAATGTGGTGGTGTCTTTGGTCCGTGCTGTTCGTGCTGCTCCTCATCATGCATCTCCTCATCCTCGTCTTCCTCCTTAGCCGGAGGCAATGGGTCCCAGACCTCGTTGTTTAAACCCTTCAATCTATCCTTGCGATCCGTCTCAGCAGATGGGGGTTTTTATAATGTATAAATGACAAAACTACCACTGCCTCACGCACGGTCGTGCGACAGCTCGCACGGTCGTGCATCACCGACGTTGTTCAACCCTGCACGCTGTTCTCGGAGATGCACCGGGGGTGCGACTCATCGTGCCGGTCAGCTTGCAAACGCACGGTCGTGCGACGTATGGCACGGTCGTGCAACAGCTGCAGATCAGTTTTTTCTGCAGAAGCCATTTCCAACAACTGTTTTGGCCGTTTTCGCTATTTTTTTCACACGTAAACTGTTTAATCAATATACCAACATAGAACCTTCGCTCGGCACGTATAAAAATTGTATAAACTAACGGAAACTACCAAACATTCCTAAATTACGCTAAAACTAGAAAAACACATAAAAAGACGATATTACCCCTAAAGAGTCAAAGACTCTCTTGCTACATTTTTAGTCCGCGGGTCAGTAGCGTAGACTCTCTCCTCCCCACACTTATGATGTGTGCGGGGTTTGGAGCTCGATGACCTCCACCGCCGACTCTATCGGCCCGGTAACGTACAACTTCAACCGGTGACCATTCACCTTGAATATAACGCCATCTGCGTTCTCTATTGCAACAGTTCCATACGGAAATACCTCTTTAACTGTGTACGGTCCTATCCAATGTGAATGAAGCTTCCCTGGTAATAAGCGCAATCGTGAGTTGTAAAGAAGAACAAGATCACCCGCTTGGAATTCTTTGTGGTCTTTCAAGCGTTTGTCGTGTAATCTCTTTGTGCGCTCTTTGTAGAGGACGGAGCTCTCATAAGCTTGTTGTCGTAGCTCCTCCAATTCATGAATCTGGAGAAACCGGGCTTCACCTCCGGTTTTCAAATCCAGATTCGTGGTTTTTAAAGCCCACATAGCTTTATTCTCCAACTCTACCGGTAAATGGCACGCTTTTCCGTATACCAGCCTAAAGCGAGTAGTCCCAATAGGGGTCTTGTAAGCTGTGCGGAACGCCCACAATGCTTCGTCGAGTTTGTCCGACCACTCCTTGTGGTTTGCACCAACAGACCGCTCAAGGATTCGTTTTAGCCCCCGGTTCGTGACTTCCACCTGCCCGCTCGTCTGTGGATGATAAGACATGGATAGACGGTGATGCACACCGTAGCGGGACAAAGCTTTTTCAAGCTCGGTATTGCAGAAATGCGTCCCCCTGTCACTGATAAGCGCTTCCGGAGCGCCAAACCGGGCGAACAAACTTTTCAAGAATCTCACGACCACCCTGGCGTCATTAGTGGGTAAGGCCTGTGCCTCCGCCCACTTTGATACATAGTCAATTGCGACCAGAATGTACTTATTACCTCGTGAGGGGGGAAATGGTCCCATGAAGTCTATCCCCCAAATGTCGAAGACTTCACAAACTTGTATCCAGTTCTGAGGCATTTCATCACGTGCCGATATATTTGTCGCCCTCTGACAGGCATCGCACGCTTTTACCCAACTCTGCACGTCACGAAAAATAGTAGGCCAATAAAACCCGGAATCCAACACCTTCTTGGCGGTGAAATTGGCTCCATGGTGGCCTCCGGTAGGTCCCTCGTGACAATGACGCAGAATATCAGTCGCCTCTTTCCCTGAAACATATCTTCTGATCACCTGATCAGCACCCACCTTGAATAAGAAAGGGTCGTCCCAAATGTAGTGCTTGACATCCGAAAAGAATTTCCTCTTTTGTTGATGAGTCAACCCTTTAGTCAGAAATCTGCAAGCAAGGTAGTTCGCAAAGTCGGCGAACCAAGGCAACTCATCGCATATCTCAACACCCATCAAAGACTCGTGTGGGAAATTGTCATTGATTGAATCCCAACGCGCGTCCTCGATGTCTCCATGCTCTAACCGAGATAGATGGTCAGCCGCTACATTCAACGCACCCTTTTTATCTTGAATTTCAATATCAAACTCCTGCAGCAACAAGATCCACCTGATTAGACGCGGTTTAGCGTCCTGTTTGCTGAAGAGATATCTGATGGCTGCGTGATCAGTATACACAATGGTTTTCGAAAGCACCAAATACGATCTAAATTTGTCAAATGCGAAAACAACCGTCAAGAGCTCTTTTTCAGTCGTGGTGTAATGCTCATGAGCGTCGTGAAGAGTCTTGCTCGCATAATAGATCGGGTGAAAGTGCTTTTCTCTCTTTTGTCCAAGAACGGCCCCTATAGCGTAGTCGCTCGCGTCGCACATAATTTCAAACGGCAGACTCCAGTCTGGTGCAACTAAAGTAGGGGCCTCAATCAACTTTTGCTTGAGAAGGTCAAAGGCTCTCAAGCAATCATCTCCAAATATGAACAGAGCATCTTTCTCCAACAAACGGGTCATGGGCCTAGCGATATTTGAAAAATCCTTGATGAATCGCCTATATAACCCCGCATGACCAAGAAAGCTCCGTATCGCTCTCACAGAGGTGGGAGGCAGAAGTCGTGAAATAATGTCAACTTTAGCTGGATCAACCTCCATACCAGCATGAGAAATCTTATGTCCCAGAACTATACCCTCCTTCACCATGAAGTGGCACTTTTCCCAGTTCAGGACCAGATTCGTCTCTTCGCATCTCTTCAACATCTTTTTCAAATTTTCCAAACAATGATCGAAGGAATCCCCAAATACCGAAAACTCATCCATGAAAACCTCCATAGAATCCTCGATCATATCATGAAAAATTGCAACCATGCACCTCTGGAAGGTCGCCGGTGCATTACACAACCCAAAAGGCATCCGCCGGTAGGCGAATGAGCCGAAGGGGCAGGTAAAGGTAGTCTTTTCCTGATCCTCAAGAGCAATAGGAATTTAGAAGTACCCAGAGAACCGGTCCAAGAAACAGTAATACAACTTCTCCGACAGACGTTCCAACATCTGGTCGATGAATGGAAGCGGGAAGTGATCCTTACGAGTAGCATCGTTGAGTTTGCGGTAATCAATGCAAACTCGCCACCCAGTGACGGTACGGGTAGGAATTAGCTCATTCCTATCATTTGAAACTACAGTCATACCACCTTTCTTAGGTACAACCTGCACTGGACTCACCCACACAGAGTCAGAAATAGGATAAATCATCCCGGCATCCAACAACTTAATCACTTCTTTCTTCACTACGTCTTGCATATTTGGATTTAAACGCCTCTGATGCTGTGCACACGGTTTGTACTCGTCTTCCATCAGAATCTTGTGAGTACAGAAAGAAGGATTGATGCCCTTGATATCCATGATTTTCCACGCAATGGCTCTCTTATGAAGTCTTAGAACCTCGAGAACCTGTTTCTTCTCATCCTTTTCCAATGATGCCGAAATTATGACCGGTAAGTGACGCTCCTCGTCCAGAAATGCATACTCGAGATGTGGTGGGAGTTCTTTCAACTCCAAAGACGGCGGATCTTCAACCGAAGGTCTTGCTTTCTCTTCTTCTACATGGCCAATTTCTAGAAACCTCTCCGGACTCTGGGAACCATCGTCACCAATCTGATAGACTGGCTGCTCGAAATCGTGGCCCTCCTGCGTAATGCCAATCAGGTCCCCACACGACAGACGTGTGTCCGAATCAATCTCGTCAACAATGCCTTGAAAATGAGAGCACACACATGCATCGACAATGTCGACATAGTAAAGAATGTCATCGTGACTTTGCAGATGCTGCATTGATCTTTTGATATCAAATGTCACGTGCTCGTCATTTACTCGGAGCATGATTTGGCCAGCTGCCACATCAACAATCGTCCTCGCAGTATTGAGGAACGGGCGTCCAAGTATCAAAGGCACTCTTGAATCTTCGTCCATGTCAAGAATAACAAAATCCACGGGGAATACAAATTTATCGATTTTTACAAGCATGTTTTCCACAAATCCACGCGGATACTTGATTGAATGGTCTGCCAACCGAATGCTCATTCTAGTGGGTGACGGCTCACCCAGATCCAGTTTAGTAAAACCTTATATGGCATAAGGTTGATACTCGCTCCCAAGTCAGCCAATGCATGGCTAACAGACATGTTTCCAATCAAACACGGGAGCGTAAAACTACCCGGATCTCCCATTTTCGTGGGCAGACGATTTTGTAGAATGGCAGAACAAGTCTCATTCATCACCACACATGATATATCCTCGAGCTTTTGTTTATTCGAAAGGATGTCCTTTAGGAATTTTGCATACTTTGGCATCTGGGCCAAGGCTTCAACAAACGGTATATTAATGTGTAGTTGCGTAAACAACTCAAGGAACTTACCGTATTGCTCTTCGTTCTTCTGCTTCTTCAGCCTGCCTGGATAAGGTACTGGTGGAGTGTAATCTTTGACCGGCTCCTGGACTTGTGCTGTACTTGCTGGGCATAGCCTGGCTTGCACCTCGTCCGGTGTGTCAGTCGGGACCGCTTCAGTGATCGTTGATGAGTCCGATATGACGGGTCCTGTAGTCTTTCCACTCCTGGTCATGATCGCATTCACATGCCCGCCCGGGATTGGTTCTGTATTGCCCGGAAGACCACCTGGGGGCCTTTTAGACATCATCTGCGCCAGCTGACCAACCTGATTCTCGATATTCTGAATCGAGGCTTTGTGACTCCTCATTTCTCCCTCATGGGAAAGAAAACGATCCTCGCTCTGTTGGTAGCGTTTTTCAGCCAACTGATTCGCACTCGAGGAGCTAGTAAGAAGCTGAGCCATCATATCCTCTAGCTTGGAACTAGACTGAGGGGCCTGCTACTGGGAGCTACTCTCAGTGCCCTAATTCTGATACGAATATGGACGCTGCTGGTAAGGTTGGTTGTATTGCTGGAACTGCTGACCCTGACCCTGCTGTGGCGCTGAAGTGCGCTGAGTGAACCCCAATGGGTTTTGATTACCTGTATTCGCTCGCCACCCAAAATTTTGGTGATTTCTCCATCCGGGATTATAGGTATTGCTGTACGGGTTGTTCTGCGGCCTCACCTGATTACTCACAAAATCTACTTCTTCGTGGCCCTCATACACGACTCCCTAAAAGCACGCACCAGGCTCATGTGACACTCAACACTGGTCACATCCCGAACCAGCTTGTGCAATCATCTGGGACTTATCGAATTTCCCTGCAAGAGCCGAGATTTGTGCAGTAATGGTCGTGTAGTCATCCACCGTGTGTGCTCCTGCGCGAGATGATGATGATGATGATGATGATGCTGCCCGGCCTCTATCTCCTTCGCGCCGTGCACTAGACTTCAATGCAGCTCTTTCAATGATATCATATGCTTCATTCGGCGTCTTCGTTCCTAGATCGCCTCCTGCATTCACTTC
This sequence comes from Helianthus annuus, assembly GCF_002127325.2. Taxonomy (NCBI): domain Eukaryota; kingdom Viridiplantae; phylum Streptophyta; class Magnoliopsida; order Asterales; family Asteraceae; genus Helianthus; species Helianthus annuus. The sequence continues at coordinate 72,523,228 of NC_035444.2, read as the reverse complement.
TAATCGCTCCTGCGTGTTGTAACTGAGACCTTGATAGAATGTCAAGACCAACTATCTCTTGGAGAAGCCATGATGTGGAACATCAACCAACAGATCTTTAAATCTCTCCCAGGCCGCATGCAACGACTCCCCCTCGTCCTGGCGAAAGGACACAACCCGGTTCCGTAGCTTGGTTGTTTTCTCAGGTGGAAAATATTTTTGCATAAACAGCTCCGCCAACTGATTCCAGGTCCTGATGGACCCAGCTGGAAGTGACATAAGCCAAGCTCTAGCTTTGTCACGCAACGAGAAAGGAAACAACCTCAACCGAATTGCATCCTCCGAAACACCTGTAATCCTAAATGTCGAATAAATAGCGAGAAAAGCAGCGATATGCCTCTTGGGATCCTCATGCTCACGCCCGTCAAACTGTACTGAATTTTGCACCTTGTTAATAATACTAGATCTAATTTCAAAAGTAGGTGCATCTATAGTAGGCTGAAGGACACTCGGCTCCAGGCCTGCCCTTCTAGGCTGATTCGTCTCATTCAAAGGTCGCTCATCGTCCGCCATGATGCCTCTTCCTTCATCCCCTGAGCTTTCGTCTTCAGAAAGTATCACCGGTTCGCCAATCGCGTTTGCAATTCGTTGTGCAATGACACGTGACCTTTCTCGCAGCCTCTTACTTCTCCTAAGATTATGCGTTGGTTCGTTAGCCGGCTCAGCAACAGCGAGCGCGGGAGTTGAGAACATCAACCTGCAAACGAAAATTTGACACAATGAATATTTTATTAATATAATAATGTTGTTTTTTTCGGGCTGAAAAGAAACGGAATATTTATAAAAATGGGCTGGAAATTTTATAACACTTCATAAATGGGCCCGAATTTTTATAAAAATCATAACGAATTAAAATAATCGAATCGGCTAGTGTAAAAATGATTTTTAGGAGCCGAAAACTCAAAGAATACATGAATAAATAAATCCGGATTAGAACAAATAAATGGAACAAAAATTTACAAGTGTACAAAATAATCTCGAAAATGAATAAAAAGAATTAAAATCAAGAAATATTAACAAATAAATAAACAAATAAATAATCAAGAAAATATTCACAAATATAAACAAATATTCACAAGTATATACACCGATAAAACAATGACTCGGGTCGTTCCTAAGGCTCGCCAAGTCCCCGGCAACGGCGCCAAAAACTTAACGTGTGCGCGACTACACATATTTTTATAATGAAATTACACACGATTCGGTTTTAAGTTTATGAAAGTGATTATTACTTTAACATCAAAACACACACGAAGGAGGCAAGTGTACCCCGTCATATATGTAGTAAAGTATCGGTAAGAACCAAGTATCGATCCAAGGAAATGGGCGGAGGAATAATACTAGACCTTTTGTCATTAAACTACCGGTAAAAAGATAAGTTGTTTGATTTTTAATTAAACTAAAGTAAGCATAAACAAATACATATAAAAACATAATAGATTTCAAATATGAAAATAGATAAGAAGCCTTGCTTAATACACAACCAAAGCATGTCAACTAAGTCGGTTTTGGCACTAGAAGCATTCGATCAATTCTTCATTTTCAAGACAATTAGTATCCCTTTCGGGAATCCTAACATGACAATCATTCGGAAAGCTAAAATGATAAACACACTTTAACCACCTAAAATTGTTCTTTAACGTGCAATTGATAAATGTCTATGAAAATCTCTTAAAAATAAGTTAGTCATCCGTTAGGAGTTTTCTAACCTCACTTAAACAAGGAAAGTGACACCGATAAACACAATGCAACCACCGAGACAAGCATAAACTAGATTAAATCACAACCAAGTTTATTTTACAAATCTTGCACATAAATTCACCAAGATAGCAATTTTGGCCTAAACTACTAACTAAGCTAACAAATCATGGCAAGAATTCATAACAACACCATTTGACCCGTTAAGGTTCTTACGTGACGGAAAGCTTTCTTGATTAACAATAATTACATTTTATTAAACCACTAACCATTTCTAGTATCATGGTGCACACATTTTAACCAAGCTAAACTAGTTAACCAAGTTTAAAGTTTACTAATACATGATTAATTAAGCTTCATTTTTCAACTATCTCAACTAACCACATACCAATCATCCAACACAATTACTTATAATCAAGAAATCAACAACAATGACAAGGTTGCAAACTAATCATCAAAGATTAATGTAGAAAATACTTCCAAGTGTCATTACAAACAAAGATTAACATACTAATGGTTATGATCAAGCAAGGGATTGTTGTGTTTTTGCCCAAAGGCTACAATAATACATAAACATTAATCTAAATGCTTGAAAGATTAACAAAATTCCGGAAAGATTAGAAAACCCAACCATAAACAAGCACTAGATTAAGAATCTGAAAGATAACGAAGCTAATCGGCACAATGTGGCTTGAATCCGGGTGAAAGCTAACGCCTCCGGAGCCTGAAAATCGCCAGAATCGCTTCCAAAATGTCCAGAGTTTCGAGCAGAATGTTTCTGCAAGTTTTTATATTTTTTCGATCTCGCACGGTCGTGCACTTTATGGCACGACCGTTCACTTTTTGAATTATTGGAGTTACTGTTCACCATACCGCATGACGTCATCAGATCTTGACCAGTCGTCGATCTCGCACGACCGTTCCTATGGACGCACGATCGTGCATCTCCGGGCTCTTGTTGCACGGACTGCTGCACTGGTGGTGCATTGCCGGGCTTGGGCTGATCATCGAATCCGCATGGGGTGCAACCTTCCGCACGCCCATTCATCTCCGGAATAAGCTTGCACGCCGGATCGCACCGTCGTTCACTGCCGGGCTGGACTGTATTGTCGGATACGCACGGTCGTTCCATACAACACACGACCGTGCCAATCGCCCAGGTCAGAATTCCCACAAAATGTTCGCAGCTTTGTCGTTTCGTCCGGAAAGTCCTCGTTTTCACTATCATCTTGTCTCGCATGCTGTTTTAGGCCTGTAAACAAAAGTATACATGATTAAGTATCCGAATGATGGTTTTATAGCCGAAAACGCATAAAATGGGGGACTATAATATATATAAATTGGTGAATATCACATGCTGTTAGTGTTGCCACTTCTGCTCCAAGTGTTACTATGGAGATTGATCCTTTTATTCTAGAACTTGATGCTGCTCTTGAATCAAAACTGTCATCAAGAGTTGTGGATAAGGGAAAAAGAATTGTTGAAGATACTGAAGCTGTGGAGGAAGAGGCTTGATCCATTTTCGTCAACGGTCAACATAGTCAAAGTCCAAGTCAATGAAGTCAAAGATGGTGAAGCTTGACAAATTCCGGATTATAAGTAAACTTAGAATTGCGGGTTCCGAGTTTGATACCTTGTCCGAGTTTGAGAACATTGGTTATTCCAAATTTGTCAATGATTTGTAAAATATTCCGAGTTTATCAGTTAAACTCGAAAGGTCCTTATATTCTTGTGTATTCCGAGTTTGTAAGAACGGTTTTTGTAATCCGAATTTATATGGCAAATTCGGATAGGTTGGTTTAGGCCCTAGTCTATATATATGTGTGTATAGGGTAGATTCGGGAAACTCTCACAAACTCTTATAATCTGTCAAAAGTATGTGCACATTCTAGAGAGGGAGACTATGTGTTAGTGAGAGAAAGCTAGGTTTAGATCTTAGTGATCTAAACTAGCTTGCAGAAGATGATGTATACTCGTTCGGTATGTAATCTGTGTTGATTGTAATGAAATAAATGAGTTTCTCCTACATCTTCTTCTCCATCTATCTTTTACATTTTTGATGTTTCACGTCTTGAATCAAAGGCAGTGGATGTTGTTCGTTATCGATCCAGGGGGTCCCAGGGACTTTCAGGTGGTATCAGAGCATGGTTACCAATGCAGAATGGTCTAACCTCCTTCCGAATCACCATTGTTCTTGATTTGATGTTTGTTTCCACCAAACATCATGAAGACGTGAAGATTCTGTAGAAAACTTGAAGAAATATGGGTGTTTTTTGGTCCAGATATGAAGAAATTGCAGTTGTTTTAGCATTGTTCGTCGTCTGAGATGGTTTTCTTGTTTTCCAATTTTTGCAGATCTGAGGTTTGATCTGATATTGCATGTTTTGAATTTATGAAAGCTGTTAAATGTTCCGAATTTGTTCCTTTCGTATTTATTAATGACCTAGTGTGAAGTCACGCTTGGGAAATAAATTCGGAAGTTTGGTTACTTGGATACTTTTCGGAGTTTGCTTGTCCGAATTTGAGAGATTATTGTGTCCGAATTTGCTCATTTGTTCACTCTGTCCGAATTTGTGGTGTTAATCTTGTTCGAATTTGGTGTTTGGATTACACTATACCTTTCCGAATTTGTGTTGGAATTACATTATTTCAGATTTGCTCTTTGTCTGAATTTGTTGTGCTCCGAGTTTACCCTTATACCATACATTCCGAATTTGCTTTGTGTTTATATGTCCGAGTTTGTGGTGAGAGTGGTATTTAGAAGTTAAAGTTTCCGGATTTGTTGGTTTTGGTGTCACACCCCGACCACGTAAAACAACAAAACGTGGCGGAAACGTCGGGGAGTGTTGTAACAGAATCATTGTTTCACAACCATGGAATAAATAGTTTCGTTTTATTGAATTATTGAACTAAATGTTTTGATACAAATTAGATAAATACAACTATTATCCTCCAAGTTTTAAAGTCGCTAAGGCCTTGTCCATTCCTATGTGAGAATACACCAATATCATCAATCAAGCATCATCAACTATTGTACCTGAAACACATGTGAAAATAGGTACGTCAGCATAAAAATGCCGGCGAGTACATAGGTTTTGTATGAGTTTCAGATTCATGGCTCGTTTTACATATTGCAATACTTATTTAAAAAAAAAAAACCTTGTTTTGAAAAGTATAGTATTGCGACATAAATAACCAACTCAAATCAAATTGGTTATAATTTATAAAAAACCTCGTAGCCATGATTCTTAACCCCAAAACATTTGTTTAATTAAATCCAGATTTGTAAATCGTTCATGGAATAAAACTCGAATAGTATAATATATTGTTGGAAAACCTTGTATTACAACTTTGTTTTGTTTACCATTGCCCAAGTGATCTAGATAACGCAACGATATATAATGTATTAAAAGCACTTATATATAGGAAGTACCAGCGGCGTATCCACCATGCTTTTAACACATTATACCCGCCCCGTTACCTAATCACTTCCCTAACCCAACGGTTCAAACAGATTCAAACAGTTCGTGTCAATCAATGGTTACAAACGGTTCACATAGTCAAATAGTCACAAACGGTTCACATAGTCAAATGGTTACAAACGGTTCACATAATCCAACGGATCATCTAGTCAACGGTTACAAACGGTTCACATAATCAACGGTTACTAACGGTTCACATAGTCAAATGGTTACCAACGGTTCATATGATCAAATGGTTACAACGGTTCAAATGATCATATGGTTACAACGGTTCAAATGATCATATGGTTACAACGGTTCAAAATGTAAAACAATGTGTCCATATGCTGGATGAGCATATGCGACAAAATGTAGTATATGGAAATCAATGTGCTAGCATGTTAAGTGAACATACATAGCAAAACATAATGAAATCGTGTACTAATAATGTACTATTGAACATAGTAAGTATATGACATAAAAACATGGGAAACATGAAAGTATCAAGTAGGCACATGTGTTCCACCCCAAAACAGTTTGAAAACAGTAAAAGAGGGGACTATGTACTCACCTGAGGGTGCTTAGAAGTCTTGAACAACAACCAAGCAAAGCTAGAGTGATCAGGGAATCAAACGGCACCCTATATAGGTAACTATGTAAATAACCGGACCTAAATCGGGAGATAGGATAGAATGAGGTTCTATAAATCAAATGAGTAATTGAACTCATATGGTATGATTTAATAGACCCTACATTCTGATTGAAAGGCCTACCTAAGTGCTCTTGACCCGTTTCGACACATTATGGTAACATAAGCTACTATAAGGCGTCGTTAGCGTAAAACTATGTTCGGATGGTTAACTATGTGCTATGCCAAGTCTTACATGCCCAATTATCCCTAAACATGTTACTAAATCAGATTACTTGTAAAAAATATGTTCACATAGGCAAAATACGGATTTTAGCTTCAAAAGGGCATTTTGGTCATTTCCTATGGGCATACAAGCTAACAAGCAAATGACTAACCAATCCTATGTGATCATAAGGTATAACCTCAGTGGTTATTCCCTATGCAACTATGATCACTAACTAAGCTTGGTCGGATCCTAAAGATCGACCAAACGGGTCGGGTTCGAAAGGCTAAGCGGTGGTTTAGACCGCTTACCTCACGACCCTAAACAAGCACAAACTAATAGTGTCGTGTTAGACATGTCAAAACATGTCTAACCTACTGATTTGGTATCAAAACAAAGTGTTTTGATACCCTAAAGTAGTTCCGAGGCAAAATGCGTGCTAAAACGCATTTTGACCGAAACTTTGACTCGACACTACAACTAGCTAACGTGGTAATCAGCAGCTATAACCGCGAAGGATTATAACTATCGTGATTACAATCACGTTTCAAAGTTCAATTGAACTTTGACTTGACCAATTGATGGTCAAAACCGAAAGTCAAACTGTTGGCCAAACTGTTTGACTTTCTGCACTACATAAGGAAAAAGCAAGAAAAAGAATGAAAGAAGCTCACTTAAGGTCCTTGCTATCTTTTCTACAAGAAGACAAAGTCCCAAATGCTTGAGAGAGAGCTCCAAAGCAGATGTGAAGAGAAGAATGAGCAAGGAATGAATGAAATGGATGGGCTATTTATACTTGTGGTGATGCTCTAGGATCATCACAAGTGGTTTGTTTAGCCATTAAGGAATAAATCTCATCCATACAAGTGTTAGGAGCAGGTGCAAAGCCTTGGAGAGCACTTAAACTTGCTCAACACACCAAGAATTTACCAAAACAGCCCCTGAATTTGCAAACAGATGCTGAAAACACACTTTCTGCCCAGATGAGGCGCTCGCGTAGCGCTACTGCATAGGCAATAGGGCTCGCGCTACGCTACGGCGTGTCTGATTCAGCAATGTTTCAAAAATGACAGAAATGGTCCCTGCACGTGTTTAAAGCCTTTTTCGATGCGTTTAAACCCCGTTAACCTCATTTCAAGGCTCTAAAATGAAGTTAAAGTATAGGGGACTCAAAACATGCTCAAAAACATCTCGGATGTCGGTTCGTTTGGTCGTACGGTCACGTTGTTTGGTTATTTACGACGAAACTCGAACGGACGCGAAAAACGATCCAAATTAAGCGACGAATGGAATTTTTGCATGGTGATCACTAAAATAAAAATATTTTAGTGTGTACAAAAATTTTGGATGTCCAGATGTGTCCAGAACGTAAGATATGCGCGAAAATGCAAACTTACGCCGCTTTTGACACTTTTGGTCCCTGTAAGATCATATAAGCATGTTTTCACACACCGAACCTATCAAAGCTTATTTCTAAGCCATGTTTAGGTTATATATGGTATGTTTAACTTATGATCAAGTTCCGGACTATAAGTTGTCTTACGAAACGGCAGACTTTTGCAAGTTGACGCAAATAGTCCCTATAAGCGAATAAACTTGATTTCGGCATACCAAACCATCCAAAACTTATTTCTAAGTTATGCAAAGGTTATTTAAGATATGTTAAGCCTATTTCACTATTCCGGAGTGTTTGTTGCATTAAACTGGTTATATTTACGCATCAGATCGTGTATAACCTTCCAGAAAACGACTTAAAGCCCGAAATCGAACAAGAATTGATATGTGCAAATGATACACATATTTTCACAAATTCCCAAGTATGAAATACAAAATTTCATTGGTTTGGCATTTGTTTGACGGTCACAGTCACACAGGTGTCACAGTCTCCCCTACTTTAGGAAATTTCGTCCCGAAATTTATTCGTAGGAGTCTGTCTGTGACTTTGTGTCAAATAACCCCTAGAGATATGCAAAGCATAATCCTATCATTTCCTTAACGGACATTCTTCAGAAATGAAAATGAACAGACGGAGTCATTTTCAACAGATGTTTCCTCAGAAACGGAAATGAAAAGGATAATCAGACGGATATTCATTTCCTTCAACGGATATTCTTCAGAAGCGAAAATGAATGGATGATCCATTTTCAACAGATGCTTCCTCAGATTCAAAAATGAAAAGGATATTCAAACGGATATTCATTTCCTTCAACGGATATTCTTCAGAAGCAAAAATGAATGGATGATCCATTTTCCTCAACGGATTCTTCATCAGAACAGAAATGAAAAGGATATTCAAACGGATATTCATTTCCTTCAACGGATATTCTTCAGAAGCGAAAATGAATGGATGATCCATTTTCCTCAAAGGATTCTTCATCAGAACGGAAATGAAGGATTAAACAAACGGATATTCATTTCCATCAACGGATATTCTTCAGAAGCGAAAATGAATGGTTGATCCATTTTCTTCAACGGATTCTTCATCAGAACGGAAATGAAGGATTAAACAAACGGATATTCATTTCCATCAACGGATATTCTTTCAGAAGTGAAAAATGAATAGCTAGTTCATTTTTCTCAACGGTTGCTTCTTCAGAATTGGAAATGAACAGGGTTTACTCAAGGCACATGACAAAACTCGATGTGGTTTCCGTGCACTAAATTCCATAATTATGTAGGCCTCCATAATTACGTAATTCCTTGCACAGTCCGCACAGTTTGTTTTGTGATGTGAAAGGGATTGAATTGAACAATCTTGAGACATCATTGATTGGGTTAACATATAAACACATAGGTACGTAAATGTTTCTCTTGGATTGTTATTATCTTGTTATTGATTGCTATAAACTTGACGTCGATTTGAACATGGGCATTCAAGGCATATTAGGAACTCAGTCAATGGACTTCAATGTCCTGAAGCATCTATCTGAGAGGATAGGATGATCTTCCAAAAATTCGAATTTTGATTACAAGAAATAACCACATTTGAATTAATGTATACAACAATTGAGGACTTACGGAAATACCCTTAGGTATCCTATCAAGGATTGGGTATTCGTCCAGAGTTGTAACTTGTGCCTTGTACTTCGTTCCCTAGGAGGAAACGGGTACTTAGGATTTTCGTGGAAGACGCAAGAGATCATGAAATGGAAGAAATTTGGGGGTAGGTCTGTTCTTCAAGGAATGCGACTCCTTGATTATCGGTGTTGTAGGGGATATGTTGTTTATACATGCAATCATAACAATATATTGCGATGTAAAATAAAAAGCTTTATTTATAAACAACAACTGTTTCTTAGACCTTGACAACAAAAGAAAATAATACAAAAAGCTTGATTATTTCCAAACAGTGTTGTCTTTCCGTCGGTCAGATGCTCATCCCTGCGCTGGATTTGCATTAGTAAGTCTTGGGCAATTTCTTCGGAAATGGCCCATCTCGCCACAGTTGAAGCAAGAACCTGGTGGAAAACGACCCTGAGCAGGATTGTTGCCAGCTTGATTTGGTGCAGCTGTAGATGGGCAAACTCTTGCTGTATGGCCTATGAGTCCACAAACTTGGCATGTGTGGCACTTCACACCAGCATGATGATGTAGGCTACATTGGTTGCACAAAGGTGCAGTTCCGTTGTAGGGCTTCCTAGCAGGGGGTTGAGCTGGTTGGTTGGGAATGGCTTGATCATTGTGAGCAACCATAGCGAAGTTCTGAGAAGCCTTTCGCTATTTTGACTTCTTGGAGGATTCAGTCTGTTCATCCCTTGGTTTCGATTCCTCAACCGGTTTCTTGTCACTTTTTCGGAAAAGTTTACCTTTCCTGATCTGAGATTCAGTCAAGGTAGCGGATAGCTCAATGGCCTGTCTAACTGTAGTGGGATTACTACCAGTCACAATGTCCTGTACTGAGTCAGGGAGACCATCAATGTACTTTTCGATTGCCTTATCCAAAGGCGTGACCATGTTTGGGCATAACAGACTTAATTCCTCATAACGGTCCGTGTAGGCTCGATGTTCACCGCTCTCTTGCTTAAGATCGTCAAATTCCCTTTCCAAGACCCTGATCTCATGACGAGGACAGAATTCCTTCATCATCAGAGCTCGAAGCTCTCCCCACGTTTGAGCCAGTGCCACATCGGCACCCCTATCTCTCACCACACCGTTCCACCACGTCAAAGCTCGTTTCTCAAAGACACTAGATGCGAAATCTACCTTTCGCTCGTTTGGACATTGAACATGTCTGAAGGTTCTTTCTAAACTCTCAAACCATTGCAAAAGTGCAGTCGCTCCTTGAGTCCCAGAAAACTTTGTTGGCTTAGCTGAGTTGAACGTCTTAAAGGTGCACTGAACATTGTTATTGTTATTGTTTGCCTGATTTATCTGGGTGATAAGGTTCGGGAGTACAACAGCGATTTGCTGAGTGATTAAGGCTGCCAAGGCGGCATCCTGAGCTTGATCACGCCGAGGAGGCATATTCTAAAATGGTAAAGAAACATGAGGGAAAATGAGTGAGATGTCATTGGATATTCAAAACTGGATGTTGAGAATATCGACAAGGCATAATGATTGTGATCATTTGTTCATTACTTAAAACAAACAAACGACACTAAGATAAATCAAAGTAAATAGGTCAATACAATGTATCACCGAAGACATGCAAGCCTATAAGTGAATACTCACCCCAAGAGTTCCCAGGTAAGAGTGACTGGTCCGATACTGCGGATTTGTACGAACACTCTAGCCTTAGACAGAAAACTCAGGGTACAGGCATTCACTCTTCCAGTTCGCACGTGTTCACATTATTTAGACCCAAACTTTGACGAGATTTTGATAACTCAAAAGGCACAAAGCCAAGGATGAATCAAACCGGAAGGGTTCAAAACCATATAACAGAGGGTTCAAAACCTTATAACAGAAGGTTCAAAACCTAGTAATCAATCATCCAAGAACAGATGATTAATTTTCGAAGCGGATTCGTTATTATGTTCTTGTTGTGGTTATCACCTAAGGATAGGTGACGGTATTGTTTTACGACTAAACGCAAGTAAACTCGCGTTAGGGTCCTAGGAAGGTTATAGTCTAGGTCAAAGCATTACTAATAACCTAATTCCCTATAACCATTGGCTCTGATACCAACTTTTCTGTCACACCCCGACCACGTAAAACAACAAAACGTGGCGGAAACGTCGGGGAGTGTTGTAACAGAATCATTGTTTCACAACCATGGAATAAATAGTTTCGTTTTATTGAATTATTGAACTAAATGTTTTGATACAAATTAGATAAATACAACTATTATCCTCCAAGTTTTAAAGTCGCTAAGGCCTTGTCCATTCCTATGTGAGAATACACCAATATCATCAATCAAGCATCATCAACTATTGTACCTGAAACACATGTGAAAATAGGTACGTCAGCATAAAAATGCCGGCGAGTACATAGGTTTTGTATGAGTTTCAGATTCATGGCTCGTTTTACATATTGCAATACTTATTTAAAAAAAAAACCTTGTTTTGAAAAGTATAGTATTGCGACATAAATAACCAACTCAAATCAAATTGGTTATAATTTATAAAAAACCTCGTAGCCATGATTCTTAACCCCAAAACATTTGTTTAATTAAATCCAGATTTGTAAATCGTTCATGGAATAAAACTCGAATAGTATAATATATTGTTGGAAAACCTTGTATTACAACTTTGTTTTGTTTACCATTGCCCAAGTGATCTAGATAACGCAACGATATATAATGTATTAAAAGCACTTATATATAGGAAGTACCAGCGGCGTATCCACCATGCTTTTAACACATTATACCCGCCCCGTTACCTAATCACTTCCCTAACCCAACGGTTCAAACAGATTCAAACAGTTCGTGTCAATCAATGGTTACAAACAGTTCACATAGTCAAATAGTCACAAACGGTTCACATAGTCAAATGGTTACAAACGGTTCACATAATCCAACGGATCATCTAGTCAACGGTTACAAACGGTTCACATAATCAACGGTTACTAACGGTTCACATAGTCAAATGGTTACCAACGGTTCATATGATCAAATGGTTACAACGGTTCAAATGATCATATGGTTACAACGGTTCAAATGATCATATGGTTACAACGGTTCAAAATGTAAAACAATGTGTCCATATGCTGGATGAGCATATGCGACAAAATGTAGTATATGGAAATCAATGTGCTAGCATGTTAAGTGAACATACATAGCAAAACATAATGAAATCGTGTACTAATAATGTACTATTGAACATAGTAAGTATATGACATAAAAACATGGGAAACATGAAAGTATCAAGTAGGCACATGTGTTCCACCCCAAAACAGTTTGAAAACAGTAAAAGAGGGGACTATGTACTCACCTGAGGGTGCTTAGAAGTCTTGAACAACAACCAAGCAAAGCTAGAGTGATCAGGGAATCAAACGGCACCCTATATAGGTAACTATGTAAATAACCGGACCTAAATCGGGAGATAGGATAGAATGAGGTTCTATAAATCAAATGAGTAATTGAACTCATATGGTATGATTTAATAGACCCTACATTCTGATTGAAAGGCCTACCTAAGTGCTCTTGACCCGTTTCGACACATTATGGTAACATAAGCTACTATAAGGCGTCGTTAGCGTAAAACTATGTTCGGATGGTTAACTATGTGCTATGCCAAGTCTTACATGCCTAATTATCCCTAAACATGTTACTAAATCAGACTACTTGTAAAAAATATGTTCACATAGGCAAAATACGGATTTTAGCTTCAAAAGGGCATTTTGGTCATTTCCTATGGGCATACAAGCTAACAAGCAAATGACTAACCAATCCTATGTGATCATAAGGTATAACCTCAGTGGTTATTCCCTATGCAACTATGATCACTAACTAAGCTTGGTCGGATCCTAAAGATCGACCAAACGGGTCGGGTTCGAAAGGCTAAGCGGTGGTTTAGACCGCTTACCTCACGACCCTAAACAAGCACAAACTAATAGTGTCGTGTTAGACATGTCAAAACATGTCTAACCTACTGATTTGGTATCAAAACAAAGTGTTTTGATACCCTAAAGTAGTTCCGAGGCAAAATGCGTGCTAAAACGCATTTTGACCGAAACTTTGACTCGACACTACAACTAGCTAACGTGGTAATCAGCAGCTATAACCGCGAAGGATTATAACTATCGTGATTACAATCACGTTTCAAAGTTCAATTGAACTTTGACTTGACCAATTGATGGTCAAAACCGAAAGTCAAACTGTTGGCCAAACTGTTTGACTTTCTGCACTACATAAGGAAAAAGCAAGAAAAAGAATGAAAGAAGCTCACTTAAGGTCCTTGCTATCTTTTCTACAAGAAGACAAAGTCCCAAATGCTTGAGAGAGAGCTCCAAAGCAGATGTGAAGAGAAGAATGAGCAAGGAATGAATGAAATGGATGGGCTATTTATACTTGTGGTGATGCTCTAGGATCATCACAAGTGGTTTGTTTAGCCATTAAGGAATAAATCTCATCCATACAAGTGTTAGGAGCAGGTGCAAAGCCTTGGAGAGCACTTAAACTTGCTCAACACACCAAGAATTTACCAAAACAGCCCCTGAATTTGCAAACAGATGCTGAAAACACACTTTCTGCCCAGATGAGGCGCTCGCGTAGCGCTACTGCATAGGCAATAGGGCTCGCGCTACGCTACGGCGTGTCTGATTCAGCAATGTTTCAAAAATGACAGAAATGGTCCCTGCACGTGTTTAAAGCCTTTTTCGATGCGTTTAAACCCCGTTAACCTCATTTCAAGGCTCTAAAATGAAGTTAAAGTATAGGGGACTCAAAACATGCTCAAAAACATCTCGGATGTCGGTTCGTTTGGTCGTACGGTCACGTTGTTTGGTTATTTACGACGAAACTCGAACGGACGCGAAAAACGATCCAAATTAAGCGACGAATGGAATTTTTGCATGGTGATCACTAAAATAAAAATATTTTAGTGTGTACAAAAATTTTGGATGTCCAGATGTGTCCAGAACGTAAGATATGCGCGAAAATGCAAACTTACGCCGCTTTTGACACTTTTAGTCCCTGTAAGATCATATAAGCATGTTTTCACACACCGAACCTATCAAAGCTTATTTCTAAGCCATGTTTAGGTTATATATGGTATGTTTAACTTATGATCAAGTTCCGGACTATAAGTTGTCTTACGAAACGGCAGACTTTTGCAAGTTGACGCAAATAGTCCCTATAAGCGAATAAACTTGATTTCGGCATACCAAACCATCCAAAACTTATTTCTAAGTTATGCAAAGGTTATTTAAGGTATGTTAAGCCTATGTCACTATTCCGGAGTGTTTGTTGCATTAAACTGGTTATATTTACGCATCAGATCGTGTATAACCTTCCAGAAAACGACTTAAAGCCCGAAATCGAACAAGAATTGATATGTGCAAATGATACACATATTTTCACAAATTCCCAAGTATGAAATACAAAATTTCATTGGTTTGGCATTTGTTTGACGGTCACAGTGACACGGGTGTCACATTTGGTGGGGTTTGGTTCGAATTTGTTGGAGTTCTGTGTTTATAAGATATAACTATGTTCCGGATTTAACATTCAGGATTTGTGAGTTCTAAAAGAAGTCCGGGTTTGAAAAAATGATCATAAATTCGGAATATAAAGGCTAAATTCGGACATGGCGGGTAAAAAAGTTTAGTCCGAATTTGTGAGTTAAATTCGGAACTTATTAGTTAAATTCGAAAGTTTGGTAAGTTCGGACTTAAAAAGAATCCGAATTTGTTGGTTAAATCTGAATTCATGGTTATATTTGGAGTATTTGAGTTAATTTCGGTTTCTAGATTCTCGGTGTTCGGATTTGGTCCTTTCTAGAGTTTTGGGACAATTTCAGACTTTTATTGGGCATTCAAGGAGAAACGAAGGTGAAGTGACTTGGACTTTGAAAGTTTACAAAGAAAGAGGGGGAGTACAAATTTAAAATATCCTATTTTCTTTGTAAATTTCTAAAAGCTCGTGGTGCAACAATGAAACAACTTCGTGTTTACAATCGTGAGATTAAATGAGGTTTAATCTCGCTGATGCAGAAAAGTTTAAAACATGATACAACTTAAGAGCTAATGTGTGATTGAGTTTTGTCGAGTTTGTTCGAGGTTTGATCAAGTGTTGACGTGATGAAGCTAATTGTTCGTTTGGTGATTAGTTAAAGATTGATCCTTATTATATACCGGTTAGAGTAGAGAAGATTAGTCTTCTTGGTCCCTCTTCCAAGTTGGTGAATGGTTGGATTCTTGAAATAATTAGGTGGTTCTTACATTGAGGGGAGATCGGAGACGAAAATGATCGGGTAATTGGTGGTTTCGTGAAGATACGAGATTGGATCTTGAAGATTCGAGATGAAATGATTTCAGACACTCTGTTGAAGACTTTGATCAAGATGGTGGATATACATTTTCGGAGTTGGTTTGTTATTAACTTATCGAACCAAACTTCATGTCTTTGCGGAATTTGAAGTGTTCGATGTTGGGTATTGGAAATCCATCATTTCGTTCTTCTGTCGGTTAAGTTTAAAGATCAAGGATCAAGTGATATTCTTACATTTGGTTGTAGGTCGGTTCGCGTTAGCTTTCTTCGGGAGAAGTTTGAGGGGAAGGATCGAAAGTGCTTGATGTTGGATTCTTAGGGTTTCTCAAAGCGGCCATTTAAGTGATTGTCAACAAGTCTTTAATTAGAAGGGTTAAAGATTGTTGTGCTCTGCCGGAAAGATCAAGTCTCAGCCAATGTTGAAAGCAGGCATGACATCATCAGTTAAGGGGGAGACTGTAAGTGCAGTATCCAGTGATTGAAGATTGTCGATGCCACACAGGACTAATAGCAACAGTTAAAGAGGAGTCTGTAAGTGCAGCTCTTGCTGGGTAATTATGCTTTATCAGTTCTGGTCAACGGTCAACATAGTCTGTCACACCCCCAAAATCCACCCGCGGAATACTACCGCTTGGAGGCGTGACTGACCAGGATCCAGCCACCAATCATACTGAACAAGCATATAAATAATCATAAAAGTTTAACCAATACGATTGGTGTTTCACAAAACCAAGTTTAAGTTGCAAGCGGAAGCATAAGTTAAAGTTATAACATCAGTTCAAATGTTTTCAAATAAAATATGACACGCAGCAATCCGTGTCCCCCAACGACCCTCCTCCATGCAAGCTCCAGCTGAGTACCTATGGTCCTGCAAAGCATGTAGTAACGAGTCAACAACTAGTTGAGTGAGTTCACAGTTGGGTGTTCGTTTTAGTTGTTTCAAAAACAGTTTCCTTTAACTGGCATCCTGCCGTGGGGGTTACCCCATAGTTTAAAACGTGACATGTTCATTCCCAGTTACTTCGGCATTCCAGCCGTGGGGGCTACCCCATGTTAGTTATCAGGCATTTCGGCCGTGGGGGCTACCCCATGCGTACACTAGACTCGTTACCATATCGACTGCTGACTGTAGTCATGTTTATGTGCCCTGAAAACATCAATGTCTATCATCATTGACGTGCCCCAGATCCATTAGTTCACGCCCGTCCTCTGCGGCACGGTGTGAGGTTTGTCAGACCTAAATAGCGCTATCTAACTAATGACCCGCTCGCCATTGGCCCGGCGATTAGTCGATACAAAAAGGAGGGACTTCGTGATAGAGTTTTAGTCTAGTACGAGTTATCCGTCCATCCGGACGAGGAATCACATTCCTGAACCACTGACGTCCTACCCAAGGAGGACGAGGAACCCACGTTCCTTAACCCCATTCCCAACCCAGTGAATCCCATGCTTTGTAAAGGGTGTGAACTCACCTTGGTTTGCTCGGTAGTAACACAGAAAGTCAATCAAATTGCAGGTAGTCAGTTAGGTCCTACCACAGATATTTTTCGTTATCAGATTCAAGCCAAGCAGTGCATGAATGTTCAACACGTATTGTTCACCGGTAATAATCATGGCAACACGTTTAACAGTAACAGTTCATAGTTATCGTTCAAACACAACCCGAAGTCTAAGTATAAAGCCCGAACAGTTGGGCTCGTAGTAACAGGCCTAAACAACACACCAACAGTAGCACAGAAGTCCATAAGTCCGGCCCACTAACTTAGGCCCATAAGTGTGGTCTCGAGTCGCAACCGGACTCGCAAGCATGGTCTCGAGTCATGCTGTTTGTGCTGATCCTTGGTGGTTGCGAGTCGCAACCTATGTCGCAACCACGGTCTCGGCTTGTCATGTTTTGGTCTCGAGTCGCAACGGGACTCGTAACCTGTGGTCTCGGTTCATCATGCTGTGGTTGCGAGTCGCAACCAGGTGTTCTTGACTCGCAACCGGTGTCGTAACCCGGAGATTTCGAGTCGCAACCAGGGGTTCCGACTCCCCAACAGTTGCTGATTCTGTGCAGATCGTACTATCCAATAGAATTCATGCAGAAATATGTACCAGCCACTAAACATGTTTTGTTGTCTAAAATTTACTCAAAATGGATCAAACAATGCAGATTTGAAATATTCAACACATTCAAAGTATATTCAAGTAGTTCTTCATGTTCTTCAAACATTCAAACATATTCATAACACATTCATCAAGTTCTTCAATCATTCATAACAAAAATAACCCTTTTCAAACAAATTATGAACAACAATACAACACACTTAAACACACTCATATAATGGTTTCAATCCTCACATATATAAACCGGTTTTATCAAAATCCTTATTATCTTCTAGCAACTAGAATGCATTCATTGGTCCTAAAGCATGTGCACACTCTCATAACAAATCTTGAGTACATTATCATATTATCATCATCAACCGATTATAGCACATACGAGAAATACTTATGAACCGATTTCTTGAACATTAAATTCATCATGCATAACTCACAAACAACATATTGTCACATAATCTCATCATACATCAATTTAAGCACAAACACAACATGAACATATTAACGCTAAGCATTCAACAATAAACATCGAGAAACACTAACCGGTTGATGGGTTTCGAGGGTGTGTGTGAAGCTTCCAACCGTGTGTGTGTGTGAGCCGATCCAAGGTCCAATTCCGAGAATGAGGAGTGTGTTTGTGAGGGAAAGTAGGAGAGTGTGTGTGTGTGATGTTCAAAAATGACAAGGTTAACTAGGGTGTGATATATATATATGTGCTAGTCCAAGTGGTGCACCCTTAGTGGGTTTCGGTTGAGGGTTTACGGCCCAAATGGCCCAACCGGCCAAAGGCCCAAACCGGCCAAATAGTTATTGTTCACTCGAGACCACATGGTCTCGAGTCGGGTCCTTGTTGTCTCGTGTTGGGTTCTCGGTTCACATATAACACGTACGCATATACATACAAATGCACACATAACGAAGCACATAACACATAAAAGGTTCACGTTTATCATTAAGTCTGATCAGTTAACTAGTCACATAGCGTACAAGTATGTTGCCTCAAGACACAACGAAGGTTCTAGATTTCGAGTTGTCACATCATCCCCAAGTTGAAAGAAATTTCGTCCCGAAATTTGATGGCACTCACTGAGGAAGCTAGTCAAGTTGTAAGGTTTTCCCGGTTATCCTGGGGTGTCACATCCACCCCCCGTTGATCTGGAATTTCGTCCCGAAATTCCGTAGCTTCAGCCTCAGTAGCGGTTGTACTGTTCTCAAACAGTTGGGGATACTTTTCTTTCATCCGATCTTCGCGCTCCCAGGTGAACTCTGGGCCGCGACGTGAGTTCCAGCGAACTCGAACGAGAGGTATTCTAGTGCTTTTGAGGACCTTAACATCCCGGTCCGTGATTTCGACTGGTTCTTCGACGAATTTCAACTGTTCGTCGATCGTGAGTTCCTTCAGAGGAACTACGTGGGTCTCATCTGACAGACACTTCTTCAGATTCGACACATGGAAAACGTTGTGAACTGCACCGAGTTCTGCTGGTAAATTCAGCCTGTAGGCCACCTTGCCTATTTTCTCAATGATTTCGAAAGGTCCAACGTATCGTGGGTTGAGTTTGCCTCGTTTACCAAAACGAACCACACCCTTCCAGGGTGAAACTTTGAGTAGTACCCGCTCCCCAACCTGGAGCTCAAGTGGCTTTCTGCCCTTATCGGCGTAGGCCTTCTGACGGTCTCGAGCGGCCGCCATGCGTTGTCGTATTTGAGCAATCCGCTCAGTAGTGTCTACCACATGTTCTGGACCAGTGATTTGACTATCCCCCACCTCTGCCCAACATAGGGGTGACTGGCATTTACGTCCGTACAATGCCTCAAACGGAGCAGCTTTAATGCTGGTGTGGTAGCTGTTATTATATGAGAATTCCACGAGTGGCAGATGCCTTTCCCAGCTGTTGCCAAAGTCGATTACACAAGCGCGAAGCATGTCTTCTAATGTCTGAATAGTTCGCTCGGACTGCCCGTCCGTCTGTGGGTGATACGCTGTGCTCATATCTAGACGTGAGCCAAAAGACTTGTGCATTGCCTGCCACAGTTCCGAAGTAAAACGTGCATCTCGATCAGAGATGATAGAGGTGGGCACCCCGTGCCTCGAAACAACTTCCTTGAGGTATAATTTTGCTAAAGTGGAGAATTTATCCGTCTCCTTAATTGCCAAAAAGTGTGCGGATTTTGTGAGTCGATCCACGATCACCCAGATAGTATCGTTTCCGCGTTGGGATCTAGGTAGGCCAGTAACGAAGTCCATGGAAATTTGCTCCCATTTCCATTGTGGTATCTCTGGTTGTTGGAGTAGGCCTGAGGGTTTCTGATATTCCGTCTTGACTCGCGCACAAGTCAAACACTTGCTGACGTAAGTTGCTATGTGGGCCTTCATGCTAGGCCACCAATACGTAGTCTTAATATCGTGGTACATCTTGTCCGAACCAGGGTGTATCGAGTAGCGAGATTTGTGTGCTTCATCCATCACAAGTTCTCGTAAGTCGCCATAGAGTGGGACCCAAATGCGTCCTGTTACATAATAAGCACCGTCTTCCTTCTGTTCTAAACGTTGTCTTGACCCGCGTAGGGCTTCGGCCCTGACGTTTTCTGGTTTCAGTGCTTCTATCTGAGCAGCTCGTATTTGCGAAGGTAGACTAGAATGAATCGTGAGTTGTAAAGCTCTTACGCGCTTAGGCGCAGTGTCCTTTCGACTGAGGGCGTCCGCCACTACATTGGCCTTGCCCGGGTGATACCTGATGGAGCACTCGTAGTCATTCAGCAGCTCGACCCATCGTCGTTGCCGCATATTCAGTTCCTTCTGCTTGAATATGTGCTCTAGGCTCCTGTGGTCGGTGTAGATGGCGCACTTGGTTCCGTATAGGTAATGCCGCCATAACTTAAGTGCGAAAACAACAGCTCCCAGCTCTAAATCATGCGTAGTGTAGTTCTTCTCGTGAACTTTGAGTTGTCGTGAGGCGTAAGCTATGACTTTATCCCGTTGCATCAATACACAACCCAGACCTTGAATTGATGCATCACAGTAAACCACAAAATCGTCTGTGCCCTCTGGCAGTGAAAGGATAGGTGCACTACAAAGTCTATCCTTTAGGTGCTGAAAAGCTGACTCTTGCGCATTTCCCCAATGATAAACAACGCCTTTCTGCGTTAATAGGGTGAGAGGCTGTGCAATCTTAGAAAAATCCTTGATGAATCTCCTGTAGTAACCTGCCAATCCCAAGAATTGGCGAATTTCCTTTGGTGTACGAGGTGCAGGCCAGTCCTTAATCGAGTCCACTTTGGATGGATCTACGTGAATCCCATCCTTGTTCACCACATGTCCTAGGAAATGGACTTCACGAAGCCAGAAGTCGCATTTCGAGAACTTTGCGTAAAGCTGTTCCTTCCGAAGGAGTTCCAGAATAAGTCGTAGATGTTGTTCGTGCTCCTCTTTGCTCTTAGAATAGATCAGGATGTCGTCGATGAAGACTATAACAAACTTGTCTAGGTAAGGCTTGCACACTCGATTCATCAAGTCCATAAAAACTGCGGGTGCATTTGTCAGCCCAAACGGCATGACCAAAAACTCATAGTGCCCATATCGAGTCCTAAAGGCCGTCTTAGAGACATCCTCTTCTCGAACTCTCAGCTGGTGATATCCCGATCTCAGATCGATCTTTGAATAGTAGCTCGACCCCTGCAACTGGTCGAACAAGTCGTCAATGCGCGGTAGAGGATAACGATTCTTCACAGTCACCTTGTTGAGTTCACGATAGTCGATACACATTCTGAAGGTACCGTCCTTCTTCTTCTTCACAAATAGTACTGGAGCTCCCCAGGGCGATGAGCTAGGACGAATAAAACCTTTATCTAGGAGTTCTTGTAGTTGCGTGGAGAGTTCTTCCAACTCTGATGGAGCTAAACGATAAGGTGCACGTGCTATAGGCGCAGCTCCAGGAGCTAGTTCAATCTGAAACTCGACTTGGCGATGGGGCGGAAGACCAGGTAATTCCTCAGGGAATACCTCAGGATAGTCACGTACAACTGGAAAATCCTCTAGCTTCTTCTCTTTCTCTGTGGTATCAGTAACGAGAGCCAAAATCGCAGTGTGTCCCTTTCGTAAGCACTTCTGGGCCTTAAGAAGAGAGATGATGTTCTCAACAGCACTTCTCTTGTCGCCACGAATCATGAGAGGTTCACTACCTAACCCAGGAATACGAACGATCTTCTCGTTGCAAAGAATCTCTGCTCGGTGTTGGGATAACCAATCCATCCCAATGACAACGTCGAAACTACCCAAGACGATAGGAATAAGGTCAATAGAGAAAGTCTGGTTATCGAGAATAAGTTGGCAACCTTTGACTACGTGTGAGGCCTCCAAACTCTTACCATTGGCTAGCTCTACAGTGTGCTTGTCGTTTAGGGGTGTTGGAGTACGCTTAAGCATTTTACTAACTTCTAGTGACACATAGCTAGTATCGGCACCCGAATCAAATAAGACTGTAACATAAAAGTCGTCGAGAAGGAACTTACCCGTCACCACGTTGGGATCATTCCTTGCTTCACCTTGACCAATCACGAACACTCGTCCCCTAGCACCATTGTTGTTGTTATGATTCCCATTGTTACCATTCCCCTGATTGTTGTTGTTGTTCTGGTTCAGTTGGGGACAATCTTTCTTGAAGTGGCCCTCAGCTCCACACTGAAAGCATCCTTTGTTGTTACCCTGTTGCTGTCGCTGGTTCTGCTGAGGTTGCTGACGATTCTGATTGGCGGGGTATGCGCTCCTGCAATCCTTTGCAACATGACCAGGCTTGTTGCACCGATGACAGTTGCCCCTGGTGCATGGCCCACTGTGGTGTAGGTTGCAACGATTGCATTTGGGGTGATTCCCCTTGTACCCACCATGACTTTGACCACCCGACGATTGCTGACTGGGGCTCTTGTGGTCGTCAGTCTTTCTCTGCTGAGACTGAGATTGCACAGAAGTTGAACCCCTGCTTGAAGTTCCATCCCATTTCCGTTTGTCCCCACTAGAAGTACCAGAAGTAGTTGTAGCACCTATGCGCTTTGGTAACTTGTTCTGCTCCACCGCCTGATCAGTGAGACGGTGAGCCAACTGAACAACCTGCTGGATGGTAGTCAAGTTTGCTGAAGTCACATGACTTTGGATCTCTGGCACTAAGCCCTTGAGATAGAGTTCAATTCGCTTATAGGGAGGGTCCACCATAGTAGGACACAACAAGGCAAGCTCATGCGATCTCTTAGTGTATGCCTCAATCTCTGACCCCGTCATCTTGAGATTGTAGAACTCATCTTCCAACTTATGGATATCATCGCGGCTGCAGTATTCCTCCTTAACCATTTCCTTGAAGTTTTCCCATGGGGTGGCGTTGGCAGCAACCAACCCCAACATTTGCACTTGAGCATTCCACCACGTGAGAGCCAAACCCTCGAGAGTACCAGTAGCATACTTCACCCTGCGCGCTTCAGGGCATTCACACATTTCGAACACAGATTCCAGTTTCTCAAACCAGTGTAGGAGACCTACTGCTCCTTCAGTTCCGCTAAAAGTAGTGGGTCGACAGTCCATAAAGGTCTTAAAAGTGCACACCGGTGCCTGAGCATATTGACCTAAGGTAGGTGAAAGAAAGACAGAGTTTAACACAAAGGTTGGTTCACGAGAGTAGGATCCAAATGATCCTAGAACAAATTCGGACTGCAGGATATACCTCCTGCGTTTGCAGCTGCAAGCGCTGCGGCAACTCGTTCGTTGATCAGTGCGGTCAACTGGGCTTGTGTCATGTTAACGCGTCCAGACATGATTCTTCATATCAAGAGTAACACGAGTGAGAGAGGTTCGCGAAAGTACGATAGTAGGATAGAGTAAGCACGCACGTGTTCAAGAAACAGTAGTTATACTAATCAAGCATACCATGGGCAATGTACTATGTAACTAACAAGTAGGCAATATACACACATCATATTACCTAGTATGTCGAGCCTTGCATGCGAAGCGAAGTGTCGTTGTGGACCGTTGAGCACTAAACCGGTTATAGTCTAGTTTTAACAAAAACGTTTCTCCTTTATTAAAACCAAGTTCACTATAACCAATGGCTCTGATACCAATCTGTCACACCCCCAAAATCCACCCGCGGAATACTACCGCTTGGAGGCGTGACTGACCAGGATCCAGCCACCAATCATACTGAACAAGCATATAAATAATCATAAAAGTTTAACCAATACGATTGGTGTTTCACAAAACCAAGTTTAAGTTGCAAGCGGAAGCATAAGTTAAAGTTATAACATCAGTTCAAATGTTTTCAAATAAAATATGACACGCAGCAATCCGTGTCCCCCAACGACCCTCCTCCATGCAAGCTCCAGCTGAGTACCTATGGTCCTGCAAAGCATGTAGTAACGAGTCAACAACTAGTTTAGTGAGTTCACAGTTGGGTGTTCGTTTTAGTTGTTTCAAAAACAGTTTCCTTTAACTGGCATCCTGCCGTGGGGGTTACCCCATAGTTTAAAACGTGACATGTTCATTCCCAGTTACTTCGGCATTCCAGCCGTGGGGGCTACCCCATGTTAGTTATCAGGCATTTCGGCCGTGGGGGCTACCCCATGCGTACACTAGACTCGTTACCATATCGACTGCTGACTGTAGTCATGTTTATGTGCCCTGAAAACATCAATGTCTATCATCATTGACGTGCCCCAGATCCATTAGTTCACGCCCGTCCTCTGCGGCACGGTGTGAGGTTTGTCAGACCTAAATAGCGCTATCTAACTAATGACCCGCTCGCCATTGGCCCGGCGATTAGTCGATACAAAAAGGAGGGACTTCGTGATAGAGTTTTAGTCTAGTACGAGTTATCCGTCCATCCGGACGAGGAATCACATTCCTGAACCACTGACGTCCTACCCAAGGAGGACGAGGAACCCACGTTCCTTAACCCCATTCCTAACCCAGGGAATCCCATGCTTTGTAAAGGGTGTGAACTCACCTTGGTTTGCTCGGTAGTAACACAGAAAGTCAATCAAATTGCAGGTAGTCAGTTAGGTCCTACCACAGATATTTTTCGTTATCAGATTCAAGCCAAGCAGTGCATGAATGTTCAACACGTATTGTTCACCGGTAATAATCATGGCAACACGTTTAACAGTAACAGTTCATAGTTATCGTTCAAACACAACCCGAAGTCTAAGTATAAAGCCCGAACAGTTGGGCTCGTAGTAACAGGCCTAAACAACACACCAACAGTAGCACAGAAGTCCATAAGTCCGGCCCACTAACTTAGGCCCATAAGTGTGGTCTCGAGTCGCAACCGGACTCGCAAGCATGGTCTCGAGTCATGCTGTTTGTGCTGATCCTTGGTGGTTGCGAGTCGCAACCTATGTCGCAACCACGGTCTCGGCTTGTCATGTTTTGGTCTCGAGTCGCAACGGGACTCGTAACCTGTGGTCTCGGTTCATCATGCTGTGGTTGCGAGTCGCAACCAGGTGTTCTTGACTCGCAACCGGTGTCGTAACCCGGAGATTTCGAGTCGCAACCAGGGGTTCCGACTCCCCAACAGTTGCTGATTCTGTGCAGATCGTACTATCCAATAGAATTCATGCAGAAATATGTACCAGCCACTAAACATGTTTTGTTGTCTAAAATTTACTCAAAATGGATCAAACAATGCAGATTTGAAATATTCAACACATTCAAAGTATATTCAAGTAGTTCTTCATGTTCTTCAAACATTCAAACATATTCATAACACATTCATCAAGTTCTTCAATCATTCATAACAAAAATAACCCTTTTCAAACAAATTATGAACAACAATACAACACACTTAAACACACTCATATAATGGTTTCAATCCTCACATATGTAAACCGGTTTTATCAAAATCCTTATTATCTTCTAGCAACTAGAATGCATTCATTGGTTCTAAAGCATGTGCACACTCTCATAACAAATCTTGAGTACATTATCATATTATCATCATCAACCGATTATAGCACATACGAGAAATACTTATGAACCGATTTCTTGAACATTAAATTCATCATGCATAACTCACAAACAACATATTGTCACATAATCTCATCATACATCAATTTAAGCACAAACACAACATGAACATATTAACGCTAAGCATTCAACAATAAACATCGAGAAACACTAACCGGTTGATGGGTTTCGAGGGTGTGTGTGAAGCTTCCAACCGTGTGTGTGTGTGAGCCGATCCAAGGTCCAATTCCGAGAATGAGGAGTGTGTTTGTGAGGGAAAGTAGGAGAGTGTGTGTGTGTGATGTTCAAAAATGACAAGGTTAACTAGGGTGTGATATATATATATATGTGCTAGTCCAAGTGGTGCACCCTTAGTGGGTTTCGGTTGAGGGTTTACGGCCCAAATGGCCCAACCGGCCAAAGGCCCAAACCGGCCAAATAGTTATTGTTCACTCGAGACCACATGGTCTCGAGTCGGGTCCTTGTTGTCTCGTGTTGGGTTCTCGGTTCACATATAACACGTACGCATATACATACAAATGCACACATAACGAAGCACATAACACATAAAAGGTTCACGTTTATCATTAAGTCTGATCAGTTAACTAGTCACATAGCGTACAAGTATGTTGCCTCAAGACACAACGAAGGTTCTAGATTTCGAGTTGTCACATAGTCAAAGTCCAAGTTAAAGAAGTCAAATATGGTGAAGCTTGACAAATTCCGGATTACAAGTTAACTCGGAATAACGGGTTCCGAGTTTGATACCTTGTCCGAGTTTGTGAACATTGGTTATTCCGAATTTGTCAATGATTTGTAAAATATCCAAGTTTATCAGTTAAATTCGGAAGGTCCTTATATTCTTGTGTTGTCCGAGTTTGTAAGAATGGTTTTTGTAATCCGAATTTATGCGTAAATTCGGATAGGTTGGTTTAGGCCCTAGTCTATATATGTGTGTATATGGTAGATTAGGGCAACTCTCATTGTAACGCCCCGCTTTTGTAACCTTCCTTAATTAGAAAGCTTGTCTTGTATTTCTATTTTCGGAAACTTTTAATATCTTGTAATCGTATTTCATTTCGAATTGTCGTAAACTCAAGGCCTTGATCATAATAAAATGGATTATTTTATGAGAATTATACCTTGTTTATTCATGTTTGCTTATACATTTAATTCATATGTTCTCTTGTGACATATTCATGATTCTCGTAAACACGTGCTTAACTTGCAAACAACTATCATTAATACGCGACTTTAAACATTCTTTACCTGCAAATACTTGGTTATATATGTACGATACTTAATCCATACTTACATACTTGTTTAGTACTTGAAAATATGTAAATTATACTTAAAATACAATAATCTATGCCAAATAACAAACAACAGGGACCAAATATGTCAAAAATCATCAAGTTTCCCCGGACAAGGGACGCCGCCACTCGTGACACCCCTCTTGTCTGTCGCGCCCCGCCAAAGGGTGTGATCTGCAGATTATTGTTTTATGCTTGCGGATTGGCCACTTTTTAATCCTTAACTCTCACCTAACTCCTTAATTACACTCCCAACTACTAACCCTAATCCTCCACTATATATACAACACTTCTAAGCCCCATTTCCACTTTCCAAACCTCTCAAACACTCTAAATTACTCTCTAAAACTCTCCAAAAACACTGAAGTTGGGCAGAAAGTTCTAAGAGTTCAAAGTGAGTTCTAGCTCACTTCCTCATCTATTTCTTCTTGTTTCTTCTTCCATATCACTTGGATAACCTCTAGGAAAGTTTTCACAAGATTACCATGGTAATCCAAGGTGAAACCTCACCATATTTGAGGTGCAAAGTGAGTTATATTTTCTGTTTTGTACATTTTTCTTGTAACTTCATTTTCTTTCATAAAACTTGGTGGAAGTGGAATCTTGTACCCACCAAGCTCACAACTTATCCTATAGTTGTGGGTTTGTGTTGAGGTGATTTCCACCAAGCTATGAGTTCAAAAACTCTTTATTTTCAGTTTATACATATCATAATACAAGTGTTGAAAACAAGCATGATTCATCATCTTTCATATGATGGAGCTGTTACTTGGAAGAACTCGAAGCAAAGTGTGGTTGCACAATCCACATGTGAATCAGAATACAATGCTGCATCAGATGCTGCTAAGGAGGCTGCCTGGATGAAGAAGTTAATTGCTCATCTCGACGTTGTGCCTAGCATAAAGAAACCGATCGAGATGCTGTGTGACAACACGGGTGCCATTGCTCTTGCAAAGGAACCAAGGTCGCATCAAACCACAAGGCATATACTCAGAAAATTCCACTATATTAGAGAGATAATTGAACGTGGAGACATCGTAATAACCAAAGTTCATACGGATCTAAAACTGGCTGAACCCTTTGCTAAGCCTTTACCTCAAACTAAACATGAGGAGCATGCTGGAAAGATAGGGCTTAGATTTGCTAGACATTGGGCATGATATGTAGTTAGTATTGGTGTTTTAACTTTGAACTACAACAGTTACATTGAATAATTATTTGATTTATTGGTTAAATGCAAGTTTAGTTATTTTGTAATTGTGTTTGTTATTTGTATGTTTAAATCCTTAAATAAGCGTATTCTAAAATATCCGAAGTCGATCAAATTACATGGAAATGAATTTGAATGTAAGACTATTGTGAATTGAGATGATTGTATTCATGAGATGAATAACTCAAGGGGTTGAGAATCAAAATTCACAGGTATCACTAGGGAATGATATTGGTTGTGACTCGTTTAAAACGATCTCCATGGATCTAAGTCATGAGATGTTTTGATATTGATATGTTCAATCTGTCCTTTTTCCTTAGACACATATTGAACTACATTGATCAAGGACAATCTTTGATGTTATCTAACACTGTCCTGAAACATGGATAGTAATCCGGGCAGCGTTGGGAGAAATCCAAGGTTAAGTGGGAGTTGTATGACGCTGATGGAATTCTGCACTTCTATGGGATTAGAAGTTTAGACATTCTAGCGCCCTCGTTAACTCAAACTGGAATAAACGCGTGGCCACGCTCGGACTAAAAGTAGCTAGTTAGACCACTTTGAATTAAAGACGAGAATAGAGAATAGTTGATCACTATATAAGAATGAATGATCCATGTCTTATGATCAATGAATGTTTATAACAACCCTAAAGTGAACCGACACCCTCGAATTATTTTTTGACACCCTAAAAATATTTAAAATATCCCAAATATGTCTTAAATACCCCCCATACGTAAAAACAGGCCCCGAATACCTTTTATATATTTAAAATTAATTAAAATGGAATTTTTGGGTTCAGGCGGGCCGCGTAAGGCATCCCCGAACCCTTACGCGGGCCGCGACAACTTAAAGGTCCAGCAAACCCTGGTGTTGACACGTGTCACACAACGTGTTGACCCTAGTCATGACCCGGATCACCTATGGCCTAGTCCACCTACTAGGCGGGCCGCGTAGCCCTTTGGCTACTCTTACGCGGGCCGCAAGAAGGCCCAAGTCAGGCCCTATATAAAGGAGGCATCGGATCTTCAGTCTACCCGCTCATTTCTTTTCTTTCTAATCGAATTTTGAAGTAGTAGAAGCTATACTCGGGTCTAATACCCCCTAAATAACGAGGTTCTGCTCCGTTGTAAGTATCATAACCCCTGGAGACGTATTAGATACTCTGCCCGATTGATCTAGGGTTTCGTAACGGCTGTCGTGGTTCTGCCCGACGTAGTCGTTGGCATACCGTCTCGGGGAGGGTATTACTAATGTTAAAATGGGTTATTATACTAACACGTGTGCATTTGTGTAAATTATAGATTATTTCCAGGAAATCCTTACCGAAAATCCTAAGACAGCGATGTGAGTAATCTCCTTTTTGCAAATTGTTTTTACAAAACCTCACTTAATTAATTATATATCAAACAGTTATTGAGTATTTGTAAGAATACAATTATCGTCGGTATGTTGGGGTTTTGTATACAAAATTTGTTACTGGAGGGGTAACATTCCACAAGTCAGGTCTGACAGTACCATGGGTGGTAATTGGTATAACTTGGAAACAAATGTAATTGCGAGATCGCCCTCAATACTGTAAAATGGTTTTTATTAAAACTTGATTGAACTGGGATTCACTCACCAGTATTTCCCACTGACAAAATGTTTTAAAGGCGTTTCAGGTTACAATATGTGAAAGCCAAATAGAAGCCAGCTGAACAACACTGAAAGCTTGGAAAAGTGGCAATAAAGTTACCTAAAATAAAATAGATGTTTTTATTCAATAAAAATAGGATTTATTCCTATGAAAATGTGTGTACTGAAAACTTGGGTTTTATCCCATGTGTTTAATATTATAAAAGTGTGGTATTTTTACTCTGATAAAATATTTCCTAACTACGATCCTGATGTAAATTCCGCTGCCAAATTAGACAATAACAGGATACCACCGAAACTGGTCGCGGCCGCCCGTTCCCGTAATCGTACAGGGGGACGGGGGTTGCGACAATGTTCTATACAGAAGGGACTTATTGATAGAAATACAGTATTTGGTTAAGTAATGTGTTACTTGAACTCAAAGAATTAGTTGACGACTGTAAAGTGTCATACCGTGTTAGGAGCAGTGCGATGCAACTAGGCGTCCAACTCTGCACACGTTGACTCGTTTAATTAAAATCTTCCAAGTGGGAGATTGTTGGAGATATGTACATGTCCGATCGTAATTAAAGTCAACATAACCAACTCGGTACGATCCGAAGAGTTACACGTTGGTACACGAATCGTATATGTTCACGAGTAAGTGGATTATTATTTGTGAAATAATAATAGTTTAAACTTGAGGGACTTAATATAAATTAGATTATTATTAAGAGGTTATACTTGTATAACCATAGGGGGCTTAATGTAAGATTGTTTTTTATAAAAGGAACATTAAGGTGCAAACCCTAATTACATCTTTTATCAAAAACAAAAACCCTAGCTTCCTTCCCAAGTTTGGCCGACTCCCTCTGAGGGCCGCCGTCACCTACCATGAACCGGAGCACCTCCGCCGGCTCATCTCTTTGGTCGTTCTACCTTTAGGTATCTCGTGCTCGGTTGTGAACTTTCTACTAGCGAGGATTCGTTGTAACCCGCGTGTTACAATTCCGGTGTAGTCGTCAAAGGTTGATTACTAAAACCCACTATGGTTGTTTTTTTATTTATTTGTTTATATGCGTATAACCTCGATCCTGATTGTGAATATTTATTAATCGAATTAATAAATCAAACATATTTTATAAAATCAAAATCGGCCATGATTATATATGTATATAATCGATTGTGTTAAATATGTATACCGCTTCCGCTTCAAGTTTTGATACCATGATTCCCAACAGATTGGACCCTCTTTGTGCATGTACACACTTAAAAATTCAAGAAAGAAAGAAGACTACGTAAAATCCATAGTGTTGTGCCAAAAACTTCAAGTTCTATACACATCTCTCTCAAGAACCAGTTGGCAAAGCCAAATGCCTTCACCTTCCACGTACATGTTTGACATAATGCCTAAGAGATAATTTATGATATTTCCAACAACAAGCATGATACAAGGACGTGAGTCTACCGGCAAATCAGCAATTGTCTACCATTTTTGCATATATCCATTCGGTCTTTTTTCATTTCTTTCTGCATCCCCCTGCTGATCATTCAAGGGTATCGGTTCTTCAAACGTATATCTAGAGATTATCAAGATGAAATGCTACACTCCCCGCTAGAGAATTCTTGGCTTGACCTATTACTTTTGTTGTATGAATGCATCTCGTAGTCAGATATGCCATCACCCGATCCATGCGTGACATTTGCTTTCGTATCTGCCTTGTTCAAGTCATCTAACAACACATCACCCTCTAATACGCGCACAATCTGACATGTTTTAGCATACCAAGTGTCTCAATGCATGCGCACAATGAAA
Source organism: Helianthus annuus (assembly GCF_002127325.2). NCBI lineage: Eukaryota > Viridiplantae > Streptophyta > Magnoliopsida > Asterales > Asteraceae > Helianthus > Helianthus annuus. The sequence goes on along the minus strand of NC_035444.2, from coordinate 72,491,760 downwards.
GTGATTATGTGGTATTGAATAATCAGACCAAATAACAATTTTTAGCTAAATAAGTTGTTGAAAAGTTGGTTATTGTGTTCTTAAAGTTCTTTATGCTTGTGTTATAAGCTTAATTTCCAAATCTGATTATCCAACCCCTAAATAACTTACTAAAGGTTTAGGATTTAGGGTTCAGGGTTATTACACACCTTGCTCATTTTAGGGCGTTTCCTTGCAGCGTGTCGAAGGCAAGCGGCTGCACAAGATACCATGCGATGCATCTCATCTCTATTATAGTTACCCTCCAAGCGCGGATCTACCATCGCGTCAAAACTTCCCCCATCTAATGCTTGCATAAGTGTAGGTGCCGCCTGCACGTGCGCGATAAGCAACAACTAACAACAATGAAATATACGCATACACAATGATAAAAAGATTTACCCAGTCGATTAAACTTTCGTCTATCTCCACAGCTTTTCGTCCTGTGATCAGTTCCAAGAGCACGACTCCAAAAGAAAAAACATCAGATTTCTCTGTCAGCTTACCCGTTGATGCATATTCCGGTGCAACGTACCTACACATTTATATGTTCATTATTAATTTAAAGATGTTTAGTTAATTGTATATATCTATGATAAAATAGATGCAAATTTGCTAGTATTAATTAGTATATTTTACGTACCCGAATGTTCCCATTATTCGTGTCGAGACATGAGTGTTATCTTCAGCACAAAGTTTTGCCAAGCCAAAATCAGCCACCTATTTGATTTAGAAGCATTTTACAACCATTAACATCTTTGTATGACTGTTATAGTTTTGATCTCAGATTGATAGGTAGAATATAAGTACCTTAGCCTCGTACTGATTATCGATTAGGATATTTGCAGCCTTGACGTCTCTATGGATAACGCGAGGACAACCTAAAATCATTTTAGGTTATTTTCTTGTAACGGGTCAAACATGTAAAATAAAAAAAAAATATCCTAAAAGAGAGGGTCAAGGAAGTCAAAGTGGTGTGGTCAAATGTTTTATCCAAAATCATATATCCAAAACTAAAATTAGTTTTAACTTATGATATCTTTTTAACTATATATGGAATACTATATATTTATAGGCACGTCAACAATCTCACCCGACTCGTTTAGTTTGCCACCTTAAGTTATCCTACGTGACGAAAAAAGAGTTCTTACAATCTTCATGAAGATAAGCAAAGCCTTTGGCCGCTCCCAAAGCGATTTTTAATCTTGTTGGGCAATCTAGAACTGGCTGACTCTTACCTAAAGATCAAGTCATGAACAACAAATATTAACAACAATGATGCAAATATAAGAAAGACCAAATAATAGATTTAGGGTTTAGCACATACACTGAAGATGGTATTCGAGAGTACGATTAGGAACAAATTCGTAAACCAACATTCTTTTTTCGCCCTCCATACAATATCCAACAAGAGATACAAGATGCCGATGATGCACACGACTAATAATTTCAACCTCAGCTTGAAACTCACGTTCGCCTTGACCACTACCAGCTTTAAGGCTCTTCACAGCGATCTCCTTTCCGTTAGGTAACACACCTTTAAAGACATAACCAAACCCGCCTATTCCTAAAAGCAAAGACCTATCAAACCCACGTGTGGCCGTGGCTAACTCATCATATGTAAAGATGTTCTTGGTAAACCCCATGGCTAAACCGGGGTGTGGTGGTGGTAATGGGGTCCAATGAGGTCCGGACGAGCCCGTGTCGAAACTTGTTGAACCACTAGCGGTAGTTGAAGGCATTTTCAGATGGATGTCATTGGATCCTGGTTGTTGGTTCGATACTTCTTAAACATTTTAAACCATGCACAAAAGTTAGAACCTAACCATAATTAATTATAAATTCATTTGTTACAAAAATTAAAATAAAATGGGCTAAAATTAATACTTTTAATTTTGTGATATTTTTTCTTTCGTTTACAACAACGACAGCAACAACAACAACAGATGCAGGTTACGACGAGAAGTAGTATTAATGTTGCTCCTGTGATTGCTCCGATTAAGATTGCTTCCTCCCTATCCCCTAGTGATTTGTGGTTTATAAAGGGTAATGTTAAATGTAACATTGGGATTTTATGTCCATCTAAATAACGGGGTCCATTATTATTATTTTTGTCATTGTTGGCAGATGGCGATTTCTTGTTGTAGCTCGAAGAACCCGAATCCTTGGATGACATTTCGTGATTTGACTCCGAACGGCAGGGTAACCCCGCCGCTCCTCCAGAACTCAATTCTGAAAATCATGAACCAAAATTATAAATTTGATTATGCATATAACGAAACCTAGATTCAAATATGCGCGCGTGCGCGCACACGTAAATTGGTATTTTACATTGAAGGAGGATACGAGAGGGGTACCTGTAGGAGAAGGGCAGGGTTAACTTTGAAAGAAATCAGAGAAAAGATACGTTGTAGGAAACAAAAAAGAAAGGGCGGGGTAACCTCGTACAGCTCCTGATATTAAGGAACCTTAAAATTCTGTTCCTAGCATGTTTTCGATTCTCACGCATAAAGATTTACTATTATTAGTCATTTTGACAACGGTGTGTGTTTTGTTGACTAGGTTGACCTATTGATTTTCCAACTTCATTCCTAGAGTTAGATGGTCAAGTACAAAATGAAAGCTCCATTTAGAAAAACATAAACAAACTTATATTACCAAAGGGCTTGTACATACGGTAACAAGTTGTGTGGTAACAAGGTGTGTACATAATGATGTTTCTCTCTAAGTGGTCGAGGCCCTGATTGGCCTGAGACGGTCTGAGATGGTTGCATCGCATAATATCCATTTTTTTTTAACCCAAACTTGCAAACATAAAAATCAATTTTTCATTCACACTAAGAAAGTCGATTGTGTTACAACTAGTGTGCACTAGAGAATACAATAGTGGTTGTTCATCAGATAAGATTGATGTACATAGTGGCGGATCTCGGATTAACTTTTACTGGGATAATCAGGAGATTTAACGAAACTTTTAAGAAAGACGTTCAAAATTTTTGGCTAAAAATTAAACTGTTTTTAAGATCTATTGATGGTGTAGTTGAATCGAGATAATGGGTTCAAAGAGAGGATCTCGATATGGATGGGTAGACTATATACATTCAACTAAGGGGGTGTTTGGCCTAGCTTTTTTAACAAAGCTTATAGCTTTTTTAGCTTTTTTTACAAAAATAAGCTTAATTTGGTGTTTGGTTTAGCTTTTTAAGCTTGTGCTTATTAGCTTATATAAGCTAATTTTAAGAAGCTTACTTGAAGATGGTTTTTTAGCTTATTTTGAAAAAGCTTCTTTGTGTAAGGGTAAATGATATAAAAAAAGCTATAAGCTAATCCAAACACTTAAACAAGGCTTATCAAATGATAGAAAATAAGCTATAAGCTACTTAAAAATATAAGCATAAGCCAAAAAATAAAAGCTAGGCCAAACACCCCCTAAATCCCCTAGCAAAACCTCACAAGTCTTTTTTTTTATAAGGAAGATTTTTTTTCGTCCAAACTACCCCTCTAGCTTCACTTTATGACAACACAAGTCCTCCATGATATATTCATCAATACCCTTTAACTTGTACCGCCACAAACCTAACCCAACCTGGAATTTAAATTTTTTTAAGTTAGATTTGGTTTAAACCACAATTTATATAGTTGTATTGATGTTTTCGACACATATTGATTAGCGCATACAAGTTAAAGGTAGCTTAGCTCACTTAACTAATACTTTGTAATATACAATGGTCTGATAAAAAAAATACAAAACTCACATTATGGAAATAATATTAGACTATTAGTGTTGAATCTCAATGGACCAGCTCAAAATAATGGAAAGTTTCTGGGTTAAATATGAACTTTTGAATCCTTAGGGGGTGAACTGAGAAAGTAAAAAAAGTATTATTTTAAAAAGGTTCCATTGCCGGGAATCGAACCCGGGTCTCCTGGGTGAAAGCCAGATATCCTAACCGCTGGACGACAATGGATTCTTATTTTCAAATTGATCCATTGTTATACATATATATAAATGAAAACTATATAGGTACATCTATTGCCTCTTTGATTTTTGGAATTTCTGCACATAACTCCTCTTCCACCGAGATAATTAACTACGAATTTTAGATTCTTTGCGTATAATAAATTGGTAGTTCGCCTTCTATAATCAATGATACGCAAACCAGATTCATGTATCCATGTCTTATACTCGTGTAACTCACGGTTTATGTAATAGTTTTAGACTAAAGAAACACGGATAAAGATAGGCGCGTACATATATCTAACGGCAAAGAAATTTTGTAAAATTATTATGATATAACCATATGAACATTACACACTCAAGAGTTTTCAAAATAAACAATATAAGAGATTTAATATCTCATTTTACAAACAATATGAAAGCATCTCCTTGTCATTCTCAAATATATCCATGCATTCTTTTTCCAAAACCATCATCACTTTAATACCATCACCATCAGCAGTATCCATCAGCACAAAACCATTTCTATATTCAGATTTTGGTAATCTAATTGCAAGAGTTGTACCCATGGGCTTTCCCCACCCAAAGTCCAATTTGTTGAAAGGGAACCCACAAAAGCTAGAACACCAATATGATCCCTTGCCAACATTTTCTAATTCTCCATTTCCCAATTTGCCCATCAACCCTTTTGTGTATTCAACTAATTGTTGCACATTTTGCATCTCTTCAAATTGTAACTTTTTCCTTAAATCTCCCGCCACCTTACTTAAGGATGTTTCACTTATATCGTGGGTTTCTATCATTAGAGCTTTCACACAAGTTCCAACGGTGGATTTCGGTAGCTTAGGGACAAATTTGTCACGTACATTAACCATAAAAAACAAATAAGACGGCTTAAAACAACCGGATTTTGTGGTGGCTGCTCCCACCGCGGTTTTGTAAAGTAGAGATGTCAGTATTTCAACCAATGTAGGATTGTTTATCGATCCAGATGTGGCAAATGCGACCTTGTTCTTAAGGTCACTTAGTTTTGAGTTAGGGAACACGAATATCTTTGACACCAAACTATTTGATAGTTTCATCGTGGGCGCTTTGGCTTCCGGATGAGTAGGGTGGATACGCGGGTGGAGAATGAAATGAGGTTTGAGAGGGAGTACCTGTTAGAGAGAATATGCTATTAGGATTTATTATTATATTATTAGAATATTTTATAGATATGATTTTATTAGGTTTCTTTTGTAATTATCCTTACTCATCTATCATAATTCACTACAGGGGTGTTTAGAATTCGATTGGGATTCGAAAAATTCAAAATTGATTCGAATTCGATTATCAAGAATATGACGCCGTAGATTTTTAACAAGTTAGGTATTTGTTGAATAAAATATCTGTCGTCTATAGTTTAGTAGATTTTAGTATAGGTTTTTTTTTTTTTTTTTCAGATAGATTCTAGTAAAGAACTACATTTTCACGGATGTATATTGTAAAATTTCGGATTAAATGCATTTTGGGAAATTTTGTGATTTTTGGTGGATTTGGCAGATTAAAGTTCTGCATTTTTGTTACCGTGTGTCACAAAATTGCTAAATTATATCATGTTAAATGTTTTTTTGAAATCTAAAGATAAATATTAATCAACAAGAGATATTTAGGGAAAATACCAAAAGCTTTATGACGCGGTTTCTCTAGCTATTTTTTTCACGTGGTGTCAAATTGTGTTTAAAAAGCATTTAATAATCGTTTTTCTACTAGTGATAGTACCTTCTTGTGAGCCGTGGAGCCATAACGAGCCACCGAAGCCCAATAACTAAGGAACGAGCCAAGAGTACAACCATCCCCAATAGTGCGCGACAAAGAAACCGCCAACCCCAACCCGCCACAAGAAAAATGATTTAATTGAACCGCTACTGGATTTGTACTACTAGTACTCTTGCTAAACACCAGTTCATCAGCGAAAAGTTGTTCCAAACTTTCGTCATCCAAACTCTTATGTTGGAATGTGTCCAGTTTACCATCATTTCTGGCTTCAAGAAACAAAACTCCCTCATCATTACATTCAACGTACGTTGATGCAGGTGCGGTAAACCTACCCGCGAAAGGATAGTACTGTGTCAGGCTGTGTGACAAGGATTTCTTCAGAATGGTGGCTTTTTGTTCAGAGGTTAAACCGAAATTGCGATTGTTTGGGTAGAAGAGAAGCAATGGTGTATATGAGTTTTGGTTGATGAGATCCATTTCGGAAAGATTGTAAGTGTGAAGATGAGAAGGAGTTGGTGATGAGGGTTTGATTGTTTCCCTAGAGATAATTGTGTGAAGTTGTCTTCTTCCTAATCTTAGGAGCTTCCATATCATGGTCATAATAATGTTTGCAATAACAAAGGTTTAGAAACTAGTTTCATCTTTTAACTTAACAATCACACACATATATATAATAGTTATACCAAATGATAAGAAAGATTGGCGGGAGGATGAGACTGAAAACGTGTTGGCCGGCAGTTAATATAATAATATGTTTAAAAAGATATTATGATACAAGTGTAAGAAAAAACAAGAAAACTCATATCAGTGTCAGTCAATTAGTAATGACATTTATTATTTACTATATTTTAATACAAACATACTATTAAAAACAAAACCGAATCAAAAAGCGGTTGTTACGGTCAAATTTCAAGTTTGGGCTTATACCATAAGGTATGGGGAGGGTCATCTCTAAGGGATGGGTCGTCACGTAGGACGTCATATCCCTATCTCATATGGGATAGCCCCCCAAGCAACTTTAAGGGAGTGGAGGATGGGGCCCCACACCAATTATTTTTTATTGTTTATCTTTTTTATTTACTTAACTTTATAAAAACAATTTAAAAATTAAATAAAAATAATACAAAAAAGAAGTAAATTAAATCCATTACATAACATAAATAAAAATTACATATCCTAAAAAATAAACTTACGTATCCTAAAGACATAAAATTACGAATCCTGAAAAAAATAAAATTACGAATCCTAAAAAAATAGAACATTAAAACGAAATAACCTACGAATCCTGATTCGGGTTCGGGTTGGAATTGTTTGGGTTGAAGGGATTCATGATTTTTTTTTATAAAAGGATGGAGTTTTTTTTTATAAAATGGATAAGAGAACAGAGAAGTGGGTAGATTTTAGATGGAGTATTTTAAAAAAATGGATGAGAGGTGGGTATTTATTAAAGTAAAAAAAAGTTTTTTTATTTTATAATATAGCCGTTTACCAACGACTAGATTTCAAAAAGTGAGCCCGTCGAATCCGACTGGTGGGAGACGAAGAAGACGCGACGGGGCATAGGGGAGCGGTGTTCCGCCTCGGCGCCGGGCCTGGACGGGGCCACCCCGTCCCCCATACCGTCCGGTGTTATTGTCTACCATTCATCAATTTTGATGTTTATTATACCTATACATTATGAAACTGAATTCTGTCTCTTCTAAATAAAAAAAAGCTAACTGATCATAACCCATTAGGGTGTCCGGGGCGTACTCGGTAAGCCCAATCGGTGACCCAAGTCACCTAGCGGGCACACCGCCGCCGTTGGTGCGGTGAGGCAAATCGGGGACTGAGCACGGTGGGGAGTTGCCGAAGAGAGGGGGAGGAGAGAGAGGAGAGAGGGAGGGCGGTCCAATCACAGCTTTTCTTTCTTTTTTTTTTTTTTTTTTAAAAAAAAAACCCAATTCACCTAAGAGGGGAGTGGCGCCATCAAATTGGGGTGTTAGGGGAGTTGACGTGGCACACGGGGATTGGTTTGGCGTAAGAGAGGGGACTCACCTATTAGGTGAGCACCCCCTTCACCCTTATTAGGTCATGTGTAGTCATAAAGCCCTTTTGTGGGCGTTATGCGACACGTGTCGTGCCACGTCACACAGGGGCTTTATGTCACTAGAGCCCGTAGTCATAAAGCCCCTACCTCATCATAATCAAAGTGTAAAATGCAGGGACCAAAGTGTAAAATGCAGGGACCAAAGTGTTTTAATGCAGGGACCAAAGTGTAAAATGCAGGGACCAAAGTGGAAAATGGAAACAACAAAACGCCGTGAAAAAAGTAGCGCCCTCCCCCTATTTTCATCTCATAAAGCCCCCCGTAATGGTGTTCAAGGGCTTTATAGGGCTTTATGAGGTGAGATGGAGCCCCACTACACAAGGCCTTAGATAACACTGTTATTCTTGTGTACTTTGTTGTAATTTATATTCTTTTAAATCCTTGTATATGGCTATATATTGTACAGCTCTTCTCTTAATACATCATTCAAATTCATATTTACACATGGTGAAGGTGGATATAATAGGAGACGGAGGAGGGTTAGACCGTGGATATGGTGGGGTGGGGGTTTGGGACATGGGTGGGGCATGGATTGACGCGTGTAATTTCAAAACTCAATTCTCAAACCCACTTTGGATGGGGTATGGCGGGGCGTGGCTTGGCGGTTTATTAAAAAAAATTTACAAAAACTTAAAAAAATACACATGGCCACCAAGCGAATAGGAGCCCGCCACATAGGACCACTAGCCCGCCCTACGTCCGGCTTAAAACTCCCGCCCCAAGGGGCCACGCCCAAACCCACGCCCCAACCCAAGCCCCCGGGGTGGTGGCTTGGGCGTTTTCAGCCAACCCACGCCCCAACTCAAGCCCCATACCCAGGGGCGTACCCACCCTATGCCAAGGGTGGGCGGGCGCACCCCATGAAAAAATATTTTTTAGTGTTATTTTTCGCCGGAAATCCCGACCGCACCCCTTGGAATTTTTCACCCGCACCCCTTGAAAATTTTCAACCGCCCCACTTAGAAAAAAAAATAATTATTAACCACTTATTCACTTAATTATTTAATCCAATCAAAGCCCAATCTGCAATCAACTTTTATTAACACAAGTCCAAACCCAACCTAAAGAAATTTGAACTAAATAAAATAATTCAAACCCATCCACCCATTGTATTTCCAAATCCCGCCCCCAAAAAAACTTCCAGCGACTTGACGCCACTGCTCACGACCTGGTGGCTATTTTTACGGAAAAAACAAAATTCCGGTTGGACCGACCCATATTACGTCAGAATTCCAATATAGAGCTAGTATGATTTATTTATTTATTTATTTTGTTTTATGTGATGATTAGGAGAAAATATAGATGTGTAAGGGTTTAATCTTTTTATATTTTTTTGATTTTTTTGTTGTTCTAGACTTGTAGTTAAATGATTTTGTTGTTTTATTTATAGCTTTGTTTTTTAAATGATTAGTTACAAGTAATCAACATTTAATATTAGGGCTTGAATGTTTAAAAATATAATTGAAAGTTATGGGCTATGGTTGAACATGATTGTTTATTTTGTTTAAGTGTTTAGTGTTGTTTTATGAACTTATGGAGCAAATTATATGTGTTAAGAACAATGAGTAAAAATGTAATAAACTTATGGCGTGTTTAGTATCTGTAGATGATATTTTGGATATATTTCAAAAAAAAAAAACTTGTAGGGCATAATTTTAAATACGTTTGTAATTTGTAATGACGTTTGGCGTGTTTTTGATGATTTATAAATTTTAGTTTGATGTTCTTTTGTCTTACATGATCCAACCCGACCCACTATGAACCGATATTTTTATACAGCTAGGGGCCTAAAATCTTTGAAAATATTTCACACCCCTAAAAAAAAATTTCTGAATCCACCACTGCCCATACCCATAGTCTTAACTATTGTGGTTGGGAAGGTGGGTGCGATAGGATGTGTTGGAGGTGGGGAAAAAGGAATAGGTATAGGGCTGTTGGGTTGGTTGTTTGTAGCAGTAGGTTGTTTAGTTGTGGTAAGTTTTAGTTGTGTGTTAAAGTTTCATGAGTGGTAATTGGGTTGGCAGTGGTGTTTGTATCATGTGGGTAATGTGTTTCGTCAAAACGAGGATGACGTGTAACATATATATGAGAGGTATAAAGATCTAGGGGAAGAAGAAAAAAAAAATGACATAATGGTAAAACATTAAATAGTGAGTAAAATGCACGGATAGTCTCTATGATTTTGCAAAATAACACCTATAGTCCCCAACTTTTGGAAATTACACCGGTGCTCCCTATGGTTTGACAGTTTGTTACTCAGATAGTCCCTGGAGTGGATGACGGTTAGTTTTCTCCGTTAAGTGGATGTGAAATGACAAATTTACCCTTCATCTTCTCCACTATATAAAAACAAAACAGCCCAACTCCGGCCAACTTCCAAAGCCATGAAATTGTACTTTGAGTTTTAGAGATTTTTGCCTTGTACGACAGATCGGAAGCGGTGATATCGGAAAAGTTTATCTATGCAGGTTACGGAACGAAGATGTTGAAGAAAAAAAGTGTTATCATGCCATGAAAGTTGTTGACAGAGAAGTGCTCGCGTTGAAGAAGAAAACACAAATAGCGGCAACGGAGAAGAATCGATCATCCGTTTTTACCGTCTTTGTATGCTCAATTTGAAGCTTCTCATTTTTCATGTGTTGTTACGGAGTATTGTTCCGGTGGTGTTTTGCATTCTCTCCGCCATAAACAACCGCGTAAACGGTTTTCTCTCTCCGCCGCTAGGTAGCTTTAATTTTTAACCTATTCCGTTTCAATTAATTAACATTTAGTTACTTCTTTTCTGTCGTTTTCGCTTGTTTTGTTTGGTTTACATTTAAGCCTTCGTCTTGATTTGTTGATAACTTCAGGCTTTTTGACTTTTGTACCTGCAAATTTGCAATTAACAGAGGTTTCACCTATATGGAAACGACGTCGTACCGATGTGATCGCCGGAGTTGGGTGGCTTTGGAAGTTGGCCGGAGTTGGGTTGTTTTGTTTTTATAGAGTGGAGAAGATTGCCGGAGTTGTGTGGCTTTGGAAGTTGGCCGGAGTTGGGTTGTTTTGTTTGTATAGAGTGGAGAAGATGAAGGGTAAATTTGTCATTTCACATCCACTTAACGGGGAAAACTAACTGTCATCCACTCCAGGGACTATCCGAGTAACAAAGTATCAAACCACAGGGAGCACCGATGTAATTTCCAAAAATTAGGGACTATAGGTGTTATTCTGCAAAATCACAGGGACTATCCGTGCATTTTACTCTTAAATAGTTTATAACTTATTTCATTAATTATGTTATCTCTCATTAATAATAAAAAAAACATTTTATTCTACACATTTCAAAATTTATCGTACATATATCTTACACTTACCGAAATTTACCCTACGTATCTAAATTTATCATACACATTTAAAAATTTATCCTACACATACTAAAATTTATCCTACACATGTCAAAAAATTGTCCATCATAAATTATTTTATCTTGAAAGAGTATATTTAAAAGTGAATTACAAATTTAATTATTTAGCTAATTAATTACAATTATAAATTTACCTATATGCCCTTATTAAAAACATTAAACATACATAATAATATGAAGTAAAATTGAGCATTTCTATTGGTTTAAAACTTATTCTTTTTATTCTTACAATTTTTTTCTTCTCATTTGAACCCTCCACTAAGGTAATGGTGTTCGACTGGAAGCACGATGGTGATGGATGAACTGCGTTTTCGGTTTTGGTCACGAACTTGGTTTTCTGGTTTTAGGAGGTAGGTGGAGGATGGGTTTGAATAGAATGGATTGAAGCCCTCTAATGAAGGCATCAAAACCACAGGAAACTCCACTGGAATCGGAATTAAATTGAGGATGAGATGATCCGTAGTTAGTCCATCGATGTGCAGCCGGAGTTCCGGTTGTTGCAGAGGCGGGGTGCGTGACCGGAGACGGCAATGGCGGTTGCGGGAGGGTGGTTGTTTCGTGGGCGGTGGTGTGGTTTGCTGGTGAGGGTGAGATGAGTTTTTTTTTTTGGGTAAAGGGTTACCCCGGTGATTTTATAAAAATAAATAAAAACAAGTAGGAAGCTGAAAATACTCCCTAGTTCTCTTAGTGGCATACCACTAAAGAGTGAAACACAAAACCAAAAAACAACCAATTACATCAATTGACATAACAAAAATGGTCTTCACTCTTCATCCAAGAATTCTTCCTTATCCATCATCCATTCTTCCAAGAACCGCTTGACATTCACATTCCGCTTGTACTTGAAAGAAGTTAACTTTAATCTGACAGTGTCGATAATATCATCAGCAAGTTGCTCCGGGGGTCTCAGCTTGTTTTTGAAGAGTTTCGAGTTTCTTTCCCTCCAAATAGCATAAGCTGAAGCTGCCACCACTAATCTACTAGCCACGGCATAAACCGATCTCGAGTTTGCCGCAGCTACAAGCTTCGAAGTGATGTCATCCCAAGTTTCTCGAACCGTATCCATTCGGGTTTTTTTCCTCACTTTACTCCATACCATCTTCGAGTAAGGGCACTCAAAGAAAAGGTGCTCATGGTTCTCTAACCCTGAATAACATAATAAACAACACATGAGATTCATCGAACCTGTAACCGTATGGTTCCAACGAAGAATTCGGTCTTGTGTCCATAGCTTCTTCTTGTAAATAAGCCAGCAAAGGAACGCATGTTTTGGAATATTGAAAGCGGACCAAACAACCTTCGCCCATGATGTTTGCTGATCACGCCATCGAATAGGGTGAGATGAGTTTTGTTTGCTAATTTATGTAATGTTTTCTTGTTTATATATAGTTAGGTCCTTAGGTTCTTAAAGAGGGTATTTTAGGTATTTCATTAAAAACTTAACGAAATAGACAGTGTTAGGAGACTAGACTGAAATGGTTACGAAAGTGAAACCACATGGACTGAAATCACAATTTTTAAACTAATGAACTAAAATAGTGATTTTTGACAAACCACAGGGACAAAAACAGTAATAAACTCTAATATGATGTGAAGCACGGAGTGGATCTGTGGAGGAGGGATGACGGTGATAAGTTGGTGAAGGCAGCAGCTTTCACTGACAGTCCGCAACAGCAGCGTATATGCACCAAGACTACTGGCAATTGGCTTGCCGTTTTGGACCAAGATGACAATTCTTTAAAAAAAAATGAACACACAGGACTTCACAACACACCATCATCATTTTTGTTCTGCAAGTAGCGAGTATAGATCCAGTCGAGTGATATACGTCGAGACTCTTGTATCACCGAACATGTGATTAATCGGGCTAGGAAAAAAATAAAAACCGAATGACATAATTTTTGGTATTTAATCATGTAATGGACAAGAAATATAGTATGATCACAATTATAGAGAAACAATGTATGGGAATACAACTCAAGAAACCAAAACTTGAAGCACCCTTCAATCAAAAAGCAAACCACCTCTGTTAAATGCATGCACACCCGAGAAGAAACACCATAAGAGTATTTGAAAAGATAAACGAGTTGTAATAACGTGAAAAGAGTCGGTTGGTTAGTTAGTTAGTTAGCCTCCGGAGTGAGAGACGGGGGTTGTTACAAACTGTCCATCCTTGTAAGTATGAATGTATTGCTGCGGCAAAGCATGCTCCACCTGCAACCGAAAAAAAAAACACCAAATCATATACTAAAATATCTCGAAAGTAAAAAGGATGACCAGACCATAAAAAACGGACACATACCAAATCATTATCGGGACCAGAGGCAGGTACCAAAACGTTAATTTCACTCGACTTGGCGGTTGTTATAGAAGCTTCTAGAGAATCCTTGCTCAAGTATAACTGGCAACCTGCTGAGTTGTCGACAGAAATAGTAGGGGCCGTACCCTATAATCGTGCACATGGAAAACAATAGAACAACAAGGTTGAGTATAAGCATTCCATGATAGAGGAGAACCGTTCAACCACTCTGAAGAATCGAATAAAATGGATACCTGACATTGCACCTCAACACTGTTGCAATTAACGATTTCGCAAGCAGCAACAACATCCTATTTTTCAAATGTAAAAGTCAGTATTTTTATCTTTTGTGGGTTAAATTAGAGGTGTTCATAAACCGGTAGATCAAAGCAACTCGGTCGGTTTGAGATCTATATGGTTTGGTTTTGGCAAGTTGACGGTTTAACAGTTTGGCCGGCAGTTTGGAACCAGGCGTTTAACCTTTTTTATTTAATTATTAAAGTAAAACGCCATTTTCGTCCCCTGAGGTTTTGCGACTTTCGTCCAAAGCTTTGTTTTTTCGCATCTGAATCCAAAAGGTTTGAAATCTTGCCTTTTTCATACGGCTCGTTAACACCATCCATTTTTCTCCGTTAATTCAGCGTATTTCTGTCTTTTTTGCTAACTTAAAGGGCAATTTGGGCTTTTTCACTTTATGTAAAAAACGAATACCCCTGAAAAGGACCAAATTGCCCTTTAAGATAACTAAAAAAGACGGAATTACCTCCGACTTAACAGAGAAAAATGGATGGAGTTAACGAGCCAGATGAAAATGGCAAGTTTTGGAAACTTTTGGATCCATATGCGGAAAAACAAACCTTTGAACGGAAGTTGCAAAACTAGTCAAACCTCCAGGAAGAAAATGGCATTTTACTCTAGTTTTTATTTTCAGTTTTGAAAGATGCAGTTATATGTATGTACAATGATGACCATCTTTATTAACTAAATTAAACAAAAAAAAATCGCTAAAAACCTCTTGGTCCGGCTTACCAACTTAACCCGGCCAGTTTGGATTGCTAGATACATATAAGCATAAAACCATAGTAAGCGGTTCAGCCCAAAACTTTTGTCAGCACTGGCTGAACCGGACCATGAACACCCCTACTTGAAATGTAAATAAACAGTTCCATAACTAACCGTGAATACAACACCCATTTTAGTGCATTTGTCAACGGTTATGTTGTTGACTTTCCCTGCACAAAGCAATTATTATCTTGAATAAAAATTGTAATCAAGGAAAGCATAGACAAACTGGTAGCAGGAAAATAACCTAAAAGAACATAATTGCGGTACCTTTAATCTGTAGAACCGAATCCTTGCATCCAAAAATGTACACTGTTTGCTTTGAATCACACTTATCAATCAACAAATCCTTCTTCCCAATTTGATTCTCAACAACCCATCTGTATATATCATGCGAAAGGGTATGCACCGCTATTAACAACCTGATGCAAATTTCGAGTGTCAATCATGAAGGAAAGTGTACTCACTTGCGACCCATTTGAAGCTCCAACTTTGGAGGTCCGACTTTAGAAGCAGATGGCACACTTGTACGAACCTCCTTTTCACTGGCACTAACAAAGCCAGCTCTATCTGCACGGTTCTTGGTCTTCATATCATCTGTAACTTTTTTTAATCCTACAGACATGAAAACAAAGTCAATAAATCAAGTTAATATGGTAAGGGCAAATGTTACATACCAAACGAGAGAACTCAACCCAAAAGACTAGTCTGATGGGTGAGAGAGCCCATTTGGTATATAAACCCCACATCAGTTGCCCATACAACCGATGTGGGACAAGTCCCATACCTTGCAATGGTACACATAAAAAACACTCTACTTTCTGTTTTTTTCTCATAAAAGTCGCTCTACAAATTTTTACACATAAAAAACACTGTACTTTCTGTTTTTCTCACAAAAGTCACGAACTAATTTCATCATTTTGAATTTTCTTTTAAGAATAAAATATATATAAGCAATGTATGATGACACAAAAGAACATGTGTGGAGACCATGGTTGTAAACCAAGGTTTCCAAGGCCGAGTACACCCCGAGTAATCGCTACAAGGTAGGCAGCCGAGGCGACTTTCTTCAACTCCGCCTAATTACTCGGAATCGATCAAACGTGGTCAACCTTGGCCAAAATCGGATCTAGTAGGTCAACTCGGGCCGAGTTTGACTTAAAAAAAAAAATAATAATAATTTCTATGCCTATGATATTAAAGAATGAATACCATTTTCACGTATTTTGTTATAAATATTAGTAAATTTATGTTATTTGACATATATTTAATTTCCTAAAACTAATTTCTTTATAATTTAACATGTCCGAGTACTCCCCGAGTACTTTCAACTCCCCGGTCGACCGACTAGGGAGCGCCTAGCGACTTTTGCAACCATGGTGGAGACACACGTTAACTTCCAAATTCCATTACTAACATTCTTAATTTTCTTGCACCAGGTGTAGATTATTTTGTTAGAACATCTCAAGAATTCATCTAAAATTTAAAAATGAAATGGATTTGTTTTGACCTTCGTAAATCAAACCGATCAATATAACTAACTATGGTTATTACAATAATCAATATTTTCTGATTTGACCTTCGTAAATCAAACCGATCAATATAACTAACTATGGTTATTACAATAATCAATATCAATATTTTCTGAATTTAAAATTTTTAAGTTTATAACTATTATATATATAAGTGTATTTTTCTTTAAATCATTTACAATTTATTCGGCCATGAGTTAAAACGTCGAATACTCTAAATAAAAGTTGACATCACTGATGTGCAAAGGTTTTGTAATATGCAAAAAAATGTGGAGTGACTTTTGTGAGAAATATGGAGTGACTTTGCGAGAAAAAACAGAAAGTGTAGTGTTTTTTATATGCATAAAAATGTGCAGTGACTTCTGTGATAAATAACAAAGAGTAAAATGCAATTTTCCTCCCCGAGGTTTGACCAATTTTGCGACTTTCATCCAAAGGTTTGTTTTTTCGCATCTAGATCCAAAAGGTTTGAAATCTTGCCATTTCCATCCAGCTCGTTAACTCCATCCATTTTTCTCCGTTAACTCAGGGGTATTTCCGTCTTTTTTGCTAACTTAAAGGGCAATTCGGTTTTTTCAAGGGTATTTGGTCTTTTTACATAAAGTGAAAAAGACTGAATTGCCCTTTAAGTTAGCAAAAATGATAGAAATACCCCTTAACAGAGAAAAATGAATGGAGTTAATGAGCCAGATGAAAATGGCAAGATTTGAAACCATGTGGATCGAGATGCAAAAAAACAAACCTTTGGACGAAAGTTGCAAAACTGGCCATACCCCAGGGGGCGAAAATGGCATTTTACTCAAAAACAAAATATATAGTGTTTTTTATGATATTTCCCCATACCCATATAGTAATAAAGAAAAAGAAATGGGAAAAGAAAAAGAAAAATGAAAACGTAAGGTACCAGCAGTAACCGGCTTCGAACTAATTTCTTGAAAAACGGCAGCCATTCCTTCCTTTGGGCGGGACGAAGATGGCTGGGAAGGCTCGGAACTAAAGAGTGAGGCGGGAGGAGGGGGTGGAGGAGCAGGGGCTTTCGGTGGAGCAGACACAGCTGATCCAGTAGCACTCCAAACGGGCCCCAACGGATAATGAGTCTTCACGTAATTTCTCAATCCAGGTACATAAAGTTCTTTAAGAGCTCTTGCCCATTCCACATGATTCGAGTCTTTATTTCTATATTCTACAAGAACCTAAAATCGCCAACGTCGATGTATTAGCAATAGTAGGTTGATAAATTCAAAACTTCCAACTAAAAAAGAGATACTATAGTACATTAGTACCTTATTGTTGTAGAATTCAGCTGCCTGCCAAGATTCTTCGACATGTGCAATAGGCATGCTCATTCCTGATGAAATAACATCGACAATAAGCAATTAAGCACCCTGATGCATGACCCAATATGGACTTTGTCATAACACAAAGTATGAAGAATACTTCTCACCACAATCTTTTCCCACATATGCAATCCATGCTAGAGCTGTTAGAGACTCTGCAACAGCTTTTTGGTGGTTGAAGAAATCTGACCGCCTTCCTTCTGTCAGGCTAATTGCTTTCATTAACTTGTCATTTAATGGCTTGAGAAATTCACCCAATCCTACCATGTCAGGTTTCTGCATAATCAACATGCAAAAAAAATCACTAAACAAAAATCCTTGGTTAAACCACTAAACAATACCTAATTGAATGATCATACATCCAATAGATGTAGCACAGGCTTAACAAAGAGAACGCACTCAAGCAGTTGAACTTCGATAGATACATTTCAAAGGAACCTAGCGATGTCATATTCTGAACTATACTGTGACGTCGTCATTATTTCAACTGTGCTTAATGTTGGTGATCTTAGTGTCATCCATATCATCAATACATATTAGAAGGTGCAGACTACACAGTTTTTTATTAACATTATGATTTCAAGTACTTAGGAACATTGACTATGGTAGCAAACTTGAACATCAGTAGCAACTAAAGCATTAGTAGCGAAAGAGAAGCAATAATAGCTAATTAACTACTCCAGTGTTATCTATTACTGAGGTATCTGCCACCAATCAACTGACTCTTTTTTGAACACTTTGTTCAGAATTCGGTACACAATTTCATATCAGATTTTACACTCGTTCTCGATCTCTCTAACAATTATCCGAATTAATATTCTGATTCAATTCAAAAACGCTCACACAATTTCCAGAGATATCCAAATGACCACAAATAATTTACCTACACTTAAATCGAGCAAGCTTAATTACTACAATCACTACATCATTTAACCAGTGCCAGAAATCAAAGACAATTAACAGCAATATACAAAACCATTCCAAACCTAAATCATAACCATCACAAAACCAAAATAAATCAAACAACCACACTAACTTAATTCCACTACAATCAACCTGATCACATCACACATATTACATTAACTAAAACTTCAAATCCAGAATCAGTTAAAGTGTTAAACCTAACCTTAGTATGCTTAATCTTAACCAGAAGCTCCTTCTGAACAGAAAACGCCTCATGAAGCACATCAGTAACCTCCTTAACTTGTCCTCCAATCTTCTCCGCAGCACTCAGCACCTTGCCGACGAATTCCGTCAAAAGATCTTCAAATGCGATGATCGATGGATCCGTGGAAGCGGCAACCGCATCAACGTCGATAGATCGGGATTGTGAAGGAAGAGATAGTGATTCCAGCCGTGCTACGGCGGATTCCAGCCGCTGTATCAACTTCTCGTCCATCGGTTTCTCTCTCTCTAGAAGTTTCTCGCTCTAGAAGTTGAGCACATAAAGCAGATCTGGAATGACTGGTTTTGAGAATTTGAGTCGTCGTGTGTAGTGCGTTGTTCTGGAATTATTATATCTATCTGGTTTATGTTTTTTCGGTTCTTTTTCTTATACAAGTCAAAATTCTAATTTTTTGGTTCTGAAAATTGGTGAATTTGTTATTTACTTTTTTAAACAATTGCACTAATTATTATTATTCTCGTTAAATGCTTCGTTATTTTGTTTTGAAGTTTTTGTTATAATGAAGTGTTAAAGTAGATTCTAGTGCAAGCTACATGAGTTATGTTAGTGTGGTGTGGCGCCCACATATTAAAGTGTGTCAAGTTATTCTATAAAGACTTCTAATTATAGGGTGGGGGTGGGGTTTTAGGTTTTTGGTGGTGGTGGATGTTTAAGATTTTTTTTTTTTTTTTTTTGTAATTGTGGGTTTTTTTAGGAGCCTTTATACCTTTCTTACAATTAGGATCTTTTGTATTTGATCCTAATCTAAAATTGTAACGGTTAAGTTACAATTAGGATCTTTTGTATTTGATCCTAATATAAAATT
Source organism: Helianthus annuus (assembly GCF_002127325.2). Taxonomy (NCBI): domain Eukaryota; kingdom Viridiplantae; phylum Streptophyta; class Magnoliopsida; order Asterales; family Asteraceae; genus Helianthus; species Helianthus annuus. The sequence continues at coordinate 72,472,313 of NC_035444.2, read as the reverse complement.
GTAACGGTTAAGTTTGAAACATTTAGCAGAAATTTATTTGTACTTTGCACTAAGTTATGTCACGTGTGGTGACATATTAATTAAAGTTAAAACATGAATTTAACATAGTGCTGAAATTAGCCTATTAAATAATGGGTATCCATTTTTTTTTTTTTTTTTTTTGAGTTTAGTAGAGTTACGGAATAAGCTTATTAAATTAAGGGCATCCAAAATATTTTTTTTTACCATTCAATCATATAATATTAAAAAAACGACAATAAATAAAGAAAGTAAAACAAATACCTAATAGATTTGTCATCTTTTTTTCATAGTTTGAAATTGTTCCATCACACCGTCATCTTTTACTATATTAAAAAAAATTCTTTTCGACCGCACAAAGCATGGCATTATTCAAAAATTCCGGGCCTGTTTAAGTTTTATTATTGTTTTGGGTTTGGACCAATGGGCTAGTTTTATCAATTACCCAAACATAAGCATAAGCTAGTTCTAGTTTTCTATACATAATGAATTCAAAAATAACTTTTAAATCTTATAAAAAGAATTGGATTTTACTAAAATAAAATATCTTGTTTTTTTTTTGTTAGGGGTATCCTTTGTATAAAACAAAAAAAATTACATTGTGTATACGAAGTTGAGCCGTAGCCTGTGATACGACTAATATAATGGTGGTTCCGCCCCTACTTTAGTTCATACAAAGCATGTACAAGGTATCCATAGTTTACCATTATTACAAGGCAAAGCATGTACAAGGTATCCATAGTTCATACAAAGAATGTAGCAAAAATGTGTGTATCACGGATAGGGTACGGGTTGAGAACGGTGCAGCAATCTTAAGTTTCCAGTGGAGGCGTCAGTTCAGCTCAGTAGTGGAATTTAAAGAGTCTGGGGAGATCACAACTTTACTCAATTCAGTCTCCTTGAGCTCGGATCCAGATTGTTGGTCATGGAAACTTGAAGACACTGGTGCTTTCTCGATCAAAAGTCTTAGAAGACTGATGTAAGAGAGGAGATATTCGGGTCGGAGTCAAAGATTTCTATGGAACTCATGGTCGCCGATTAAGGTGAATTTTCTGTTGTGGAGGGTTATTCTTGACAAGCTCCCAACTCTGATGGCCTTAAGAAATCGGAACGTAAATGTCCCAAACACCCTCTGTCCTATCTGCGGTAACGGGGACGAATTGATTGACCATCTTTTCATCTCGTGCTCGTTCGCGCAAAGGATATGGGAGGAGGTCAGTAAATGGGTCAGAGTTAATTCAATTTTTCTGCTGGAACGTACGGATTTGATGCGATTTCATCAGCATGTCAGTGGCTCGGTTAAATGGAAAAAGGTCGTTTATATGGTTATGCAAACGGTAGTGTGGTGCATTTGGCGAAGCCGAAACGACTTAGTTTTTAACAGAAAACAGCCACAATTCCATAATTTTTTAGAGGAAATTAAGGCGGCGAGCTTTATGTGGTATAAAAATCGAGCAAAAAAATCCTTGTTGACTTGGAACCAGTGGAATAATTTTGGTGCAACAGCCTTGGGTGTCTAATGTATGCTTGGTGTGGGAGTAATAGCTTCAAGTTGTACTTTGTATGTTTATGTTTCACTGCATGTATGTTTTGCTGGCTGTGATTAACAGTTGTTAATCCAGCGATTGATATAATAATTCTGTTTTTGTTGGCCATTCAAAAAAAAAAAAACAAGGTGGAATTAATTGCATGGTTAATCTATGTGGTTTGTGGAAATTAATAAGGTTAGGTACTAAAAGATTAAAGTGATAATATAAGGTATCAACTTTTGATTTTATAACATCTTAGGGCATTAAGGCTAACTTTAGTTAAAAAGCTAACTGAGAGCTAAGGTTAATTTTATCACTTCAGATCTTAAACTTAGCATTGTTACTTTTGAGAAACTACATGTACTTAGACCATACGGTGTGGGCATGGAAAAGTGGCGTGGAAGCCACAACCACGCCGGAACACCACCCCGTAGACGGCGTTGTGGCTAGCGTGGGGAAGGGACGGGAGGAATTCCACCGGCGTGGGGGCAGTTGTGTGGGTGAGGTGGAGGCTTTTGATTGTTGGGTGTAGTTTAGGTTTGTTTGTTTGGTTAATGTTTATTTATTTTTAATTTTTTTCTTCTTCCACGCCATTTCACACCCCGTGCTTTTTTCGCCATGCCACAATGTTGACTTGGTTGCCACCCGTGGCGAAGTTTGAAAAAAAAAGTTCGGGGGTCGAAAGATAACGGACCTAAAAAAATTTTCTTTCGCATAGTTTCGAGGTGTATGTTTGTGTCAGACGTCGGTGATTCGATTCGGGTCGGGTCAAACATTAATATCAAATAAAAAAACGTTCTCAAACATTAAAAAAGAAGTTATCATTTTATTCTTCCATATAGCATGATCTAATAACAAAACAAGTTAACAAACCACCCTAAATTTCAAACTCTAATTTCTATATAAATCAAATCACAATAAGATTAAATAAATAAAATTAGACATAGTTACAGAAAGATTCAACAAGTTTAGGGCAAAAATTCAGACCAATTTCACCCCTAATTTCAACCTAAATCACATAAATTGCAGCACTAAATTAAACCTAAATATGACAAACACATACTTTTAACCTTACGAAGATTGAAGAAGTCGAACAAGAGTACAAGACCACAACAACGAGCAGCGTTTTGGCTTCTGTTCTCAAACAAGAAGCTGAAGTCGAACAGTTTTGGAACCTGCGTTTTCCCCCCTTCTGCAGTTCTGGCTTGCGGCTTCTGTTCTTCTGGTCGATGTCCAAAAGTAAACGAATTTGGGTTTTTTTATAGGGTGGGCTTTTAAGTTGGGCTATATAATGATTTGATTTGGGTTATAATATAATATACATTCTAGTATTCTACCAAATATAATGATTTGCGCTATAATATTTGGGCTAATTAAATATTTTGTTTGGGCTATATAAATAAAAAAATAAAACCGGGGGGTCGAAAACGTATATACCTAAAAAACTTATTTTTATAAAACCGGGGGGTCGAAAACATATATACCTACAAAATCCTATACGAAACGTACATATATAACACGACTGACCGGAAAGTTCGAGGGGTCGGGCGCCCTTCCTCGCCCCTTAAATCTTGCGCCCTTAGTTGCCACGTGGCGTTTCACGCCCATTCTTCATGCCCTTCCACACCGTGTGGCCTTATTGTGCAATTACCTCTTATCATTTTAAAACACATTTTTTTCTTTTAGTATCTAATTGTACTTTATTAATTATCTATACTATATTATAATGCATGAGGGAAGGGTATTTTAAGATACCCAAAAAAATAAGAACTTTTCACCCTCTTTATTTATAGAAAGACCCCTAAAATGAGGGTAGTTTGGTCTTTTAAACGCTATTTATTTTTTAGCCCCTAAACTTATTACACTTAGATCCCTGAGCTTTTAACAAAATTACAGATAATTAGTTACAATTCACCCCTCTACAACAAACTTATAATTTTTTACGTATTCTTGACATATCTTATAAACTATACTGTTTAAAAAAAATCCAAAGATAGCATGACGACCTACACATTTTCGTCGACGTTTCGATAGTTGTCTTGTTCAATATCAACGCACGGATTAAAAGGTACAAGTTGATAATGCTTTAATGTACAAGTAATTAATACTTGTGATCTAATGTGCCTAATCTACAAAGATGAGTTCCATCTATGTAAACAAAAACAAAAAGAAGTAAAATTACCGTAACATAAAATGAAAATATTATGTGTCACATTTAATTTTATTAAAATTGCCTAATATCTATACTTAGATATATCTTATAAAAATTTAAAACTAACCACAACAAACTTCCTAAATAAAGGGGTGGCAAATCTACAATTAAACCCTAACGTACTTCTATAGTTACTACTATAAATACATATCATGACACCCCTATATTTATTGTTGAACAAAGTTTAAAAAAATGGATACAGTTCTGAATTCAATTGTTGCGAAAAACCAAGTATGCAAGATTGAAAATTCTAAGGTCAGTTATGTTATATTGCAGTAGTGAATAACTGTTTTCTTTTATTTACTTTTACGTGAATGTTAACTTATTTGATTTTTCAGATTCAGTTGCATGATGAATATGCCAATTTAAACAACCTAGTTGTCGAACAAGCTTCTAAGGTATATTTTTAAGTATTATTTTTGTGTATATCTTTCATATTAACATGTTCGTTATGTTATTATATGCGTGTTTTATTGCAGGATGATAGTGATAAAAGTGTTGATATTCTTTCTTATGGTGCAATGTTTAGTTCATACAAGTCTAATCTTGAACGTGAATTTAGTGAAGAAGTAATTTTAAGGTTTATTTAATCTTTTTTTTAACTTTTGTATTCAATTTTTGTCCTTTTTAAGGATCAGAAGTTTAAGACTCAAATGAAGAGATCCAGGAGACTCTTTGAATGGAATATAGTGAGGTTATTAATTTAGACGATTCTGAGAACAATGACAAAGAAGAGGAATTAGAGGATACTGCAGATTCAAGCACAAACCAGAAAACCCGATTAAAAATACCTTGAGTGTCAATTCAGAAGTGAAATAGATTTCATGCAGCCTAATATGAAATCTATCAAGTGTTTTTATGTTTTTTTATTTCCAGTTGTTATGTTTGATCTAGACGTATGAATAAAGTTATTTTATATTTGAACTTTATTTTTGTTGTTAATATAATGCAGTTATTGACCATATTAATAAAGTTCAAAATAAAGTTAGTATCCTAAATTTACAAGTCAACTGAACTTATATAAGTTAATATTTCTATAGTTGCAGTAAATAGATATTGCAATTAGATATAGTCAAGCTGAAATTATAAAATATTGCAGTTATTCTTGGATATTAATATAATAATTTGTATTTCTTAATTAAAAAATAATAAAGTAATAAACTTTAAAGCTAAACTAAAAAACTGAACTTATTATGATATAAAGTTAATAAAGATTAAACACTTAACATCCTATTTTTTATACAAATTGTTTTTAAAATTTTATAAAAATATAAATTTTTTATATATATAAAACGAAATTTAACAATTAAAGTTAAAGGTGTAAAACGTATTTATGAGTCAACTACTATTTTTTATTTTTATAGAAACAAAATTTTAAACTTAAAGTTTATTAGATGAGTACCATGTGGATATTTAAAAAAAATTATGAACTTTAAAGAATAAAATTATAAACTTTATCATTTAACCAAGAAAATAAACTTACTTTACAACTATATCCACTTATCTTTTATTTTTTGTCATTTGATTGTTATTTTTTATTAAAAAATGAAACTTTACATGTGTAAAACAGTTTTATACTTTATTTGTAAACATAACATTTTGTTTTTATAAAAAAATAATTCTTTTATAAACTTTTTTTGTAAGGGGAATTGGCCTATAATAATCCCATCTAGACCTTATTGGCCATTAATAATCTCACCTCAGAATATTCTCCCCACCAGTCCCACCTTTCACTTATTTTTCCTACAATGGTCTCCTGTTAAAAAAACTTAACGGAGTTAAGTTTTTTTTTCCAAATTATAAACAGATTTTTTAGGGCTTTTGACCAGAATGATGATACGGGTCCATTGATGTAAAACTTACTTCGAAATGGTGCTCCAAGTGACTTGATTTTGGTTAATTGGAAATTTAAACACCTGAATTCAAGCGCCGCTTTCGTCGTTTGGAGCACCTTTTCGAGGCAAGTTTTACATCAATGGACTCGCATCGTCGTTCTAACCAAAAGCCCTAAAAAATCTGTTTGTAATTTGGAAAAAAGCTTAACTCCGTTAAGTTTTTTTAACAGGGGATCATTGTAGAAAAAATAAGTGAAAGGTGGGACTGGTGGAGGGAATATTCTGAGGTGGAATTATTAATGACCAATAAGGTGTAGGTGAGATTATTATAGGCCAATTTTCCTTTTTGTAACAAGTAATATAAATAAAATACTCTCGAAATTTACAATTTTTACTAGATAAATACTAAATTGTGTTGCAAATTTTTAGGAATTATAAGTTAACTATATTGTTATAGATAATATTAGTAAGTTTCAAAAGAATTCTTTACCAACCTGACTAGATACATAGTTGATTGTGTTGCATCTTTTTAGGGATTATTAGTTAAAAGTAGACTCATATAGATAAGATTAGTTAGGAACTAAAAATATGAACTTAGTATGATATAAAGTTAATAAAGATATAAACTCTTAACATCTTTTTTTCTATTAAAACAGTTCTTGAAATTTTATTAAAATATAATTTTTTTTATATCTGTAAAAAACAAAATTTAACAACTTAAGTTAAAGGTCTAAAACGTACTTATGAGTCAAATACTATTTTTTATTTTTAGAAAAACAAAAATTTTAAACTTAAAGTTTATTGGATGAGTACTATGAATATTTAAAAAAAGTTATGAACTTTAAAGAATAAAATTATACTTAATAACTTAACCAATAAAATTAATATACTTTACAATTATAACAACTTATCTTTTATTTTTTGTCTTTTGATTATTAATTTTTATAAAAAAACAATAATTTTTGTCTTTTGATTATTATTTTTTATAAAAAAAAACAAAACTTTACATATGTGTAACACTTATGACATATATCCACCACAATAATATTATCATAAATATTATACGAATAAGAAAACTACCAGAAACGAGTGCCGCAATGCAAAGTGTCGCCTACGCCGCATCGCAGGCACCCTACTAGTTTAACTAAATAGGTTTTCAAATTGTAAGTTTGGCTCGAATTCAAATAATGAAACGTAGATAAAAAAAATACATGAGAACTTTGGTGCTTTCTAAAATGCCAATTTTTATTTAAATATTTGGGGAAAAGGATTGGAAGGATTAAAATGGTTACAAATGTGAGAAAGTTGTGCGCTGTCAAGAGGTTTATGGAAGAATTGCACAACGCCACTTGTTTGAACACAGACATGGACTTAAAAATGGCGTTGATGCATGACATGTTCAAATGGAGGCTTCAGAATCTTCAACAACAAGAAGCCAATGAAAGTGAAAGTGATGACATGGATGAAAGTCTAGATGAAGACTCCGAGGAAGAAGACGACGGAAGTGATGGATACTTCTCGGATAAAGTACCTTCTGACGAGGAGTTTTAATTTTTTTTGGTTGGTTTTCTTCTGTGTAATCTTTTTTTTTCTTAAGATAATTAAATGCTATATTTCTCTATTTAGTTTCAAAACGCCAAAAAATACTACAAAAAGTTATTGCTTACAAAACGCCAAAAATAATAAAAAATATTTTTCCTGTTTAATAATTTTTCTGTTATTGTATTTTATCATCTTGGTCTACATAACGCCATTAAAAAAGGCCAAAATTGGAAGATGAGACGTCTATCATCCTAAAACTGATAAAAGCTGAACAAAACAGTAAATACACACAGTAACTGAAAAGATGGTTACTTTATTACTATCATTTATTATAATAAATATCCCGTCTAAACTACGCGCCAAAAAACTCCTATAAGAGAGAGTTCTCTACACAATGAATTGATCACACCCAGAAAACAAATGCCATGTTTCCTAGAAACCACTCACTTTAAACGCCAAAAAATAGTTAAAAAAATCACAGATGGAAAAACTTTCTCTGAATGGATTCTTCTCTGAGATGGGTATCTCTATAAGCTTTTGCTGAATGAGATGGACAAATATTCAAGAAAAAGAGACTGATGACAATGATATGCCATCATGTGAGCTTTGTTCTTAATGACTATATGCATGGCATGAAGGGATCAATACCAGTGTAAAATGCTATTTTGGACTCCATTATTATAAGTAGCATTCAAGTAGGAGTTGATCTTGAATGACATGTCACCAAACAAGAATATCATACCAAAAAACAGAATGCCACTAACAAAGCTTCGTCTAACGGACGTTATGTAGGAAAGTTGGCATCTAGCTAAGGTATTCAAAGGTTCAAAACGCCAAATCAAAATTCAAGGAGAAGAGGCTGATGACAGTGAAGATTTGAATGACAAATTAGATTACCATTTTTAATTTTTTTTTTCATTTTCTATTGTTTTGTTATCTAATTATCTGTTGTTTGTCATCTAATTCTCTAATAATAAAATACATTATTATATAAAATGCCAAAAACTAAAAGCACCAAAACACTAATTGTAACGCCTCGCTTTTGAAACCTTCCTTATTTAGAAAGATTATTTATATCCCTATTTTTGGAAACTTATATTCGTATCGTATTCGTATGTCACTTCCAGCTTCGTAATTCGAAACGTTGATCATAATAAAACATGAGCATTTTATACGGACTATACCTTGATTATTCGTACTTGTTTTACATTCGACTTATTCACATACTTGATACTTGCTCTGTAACACCCCAGTGTTTCGAAAGTCAAAGTTAAAGTCAAGATTGAAGTCAAAGGAAGAAAAGATTGCTAATTGCAATCTGTCTCTCCTTGCTCAATTCCTGTTTTGACTTCTTTGACTGTATATGGCCTATTTTATTTTACGTTAGTTGTATTATGTGGAGTAATTAATTATAATCACAGTAATCGAAGTATATTTATCGATACGAATCGCTATACGACTGTGAATAATAGGAAGTAACAATGCGATAATCAATCTAATCTAATCGGCATCGCGCTCGCAAACTCGAATTACGCATTTTTGTGATTATTATACGTGTGTGTGTGCCTTATGTGTTACTTGTGCATGTTTATTTACGTTATGTGGTAACCAATCGAATCGCAATCGAATCGAATCGCAAATCGAATACGAACTAATGATGATTATATGTTAATATAATATGATAATTGGTGGAGAAGAGATAGTGCGAGATACAAGTGGTTGGGATTAGAAGTAATTTGAATAGGAAACTCTATCGCATTCATCGCTCGCAATCGAAATCGAAATATCAAGAATCCTCGCGCCGCGCACTCGAACCAGATGCCAGCCGGCCGGATCGCCATCCGACCGGGCTGCCATCCGGTTGATGTGTCATCCGACCGACCGGTCATCCGGGTGTGGTGTCATCCGACCGACCCACCCTTTCCTCTTTTGGAATCCTATAAATACCTATGTCACTTTCATACTTTCTACTTTTGGAAATCCTCTGTCCGAGCAGCACGTGTTCTTCACCGTTTCTTCGATTTCTCTCAAACCAGGTAAGATCTCTCCCTAAACCTTGTACTTTCTTGATCTACACGCACTCCTACACCTTTCTATCTTTTAAATCTTCACTTTTAACCGTGAAATCACCAAGATTCAAGGGTTCTAGGATGATGTCATCATGTGTTCTTGAAGAACTTCATGTTTTGGCTCCAATCTTTGAAGAACAACTTGAATCTCACCGATTTCCACATAAATAAACAAAGATCTTTCATAGATCTAACATATTCACGGTAAAAAGGGATTGAAGGAAGGTTTTTTCCAAATTTTCTTCCAACTCTTTTACACTCAATGCATGCAAACCGATAGGATCGGATCTCATTCTAACCTCTACTTGTTCTTAGTAATGTGTTGGCTCGAGACCAGAATCCTATCCGCGAAACCACCGATTTCGGGTTAATCAAGGACGACCGACTTGAACCGGTTAACTGGTTGAACGTTGGGTGATTCCTGTTCGGTCAGGTAACCAGGTTCGATACGGGGTTCTGTTGGTTGACACGTTGTCAAAATGTTTCGATAAAACTACAAACGATCAAAACGACCAAGTGAAAGCCGAACAGAACGACCAGCACAGAGTGACTATCCGACCGGACTACTGTCCGACCGGACTGCCATCCGAGCGACCGGCCGCCCGAACGACCGACACTTTGAGTCCCACACTTAATCAACCTCATTTAAGTTGAGTATTGACGAATTGTTGTCCGATCGGACTACCATCCGACCGGATTACTCTTCGGATCATGAGATACTTGACTTTAACACTTAATCGATTTTTCAACATGTTCAATGCACTAGTGATGCCACCCGACCGGACTGCTGTCCGATCGAGTGACAACCTGCTGTGAACTTGTTCTCACTGAAGTGTCAACCTATCGGATTACCGTCCGATCGGACTACCGTCCGGTCGACCGACCTGAAAGGTAGAGATACTTCAATGTTTTCAAATGCTACAACAAAATCTTCAAAAGTTAAACCATCATACACAAACACATCCTTCTCATAGGAAGAAACAATCCACTCGAATAGTCATTCGACCGGACTACTGTCCGACCGGATAATCATCCGAACGGATTATCATCCGCACAAATTGGCCGTCCGATCGGATTACCATCCGACCAAACTACCATTCGACCCCTCAACACTTGTGTTCGTTTTACGAGTCACTTACCTTTATGCTATCGATCAATTCAGGCTAACCTTACTCTCAAGCGCTCCCTTCAATCCATCAACCGCTGTGAGTATACTCGATCCCTTTTTGCTTTATGCACTTTTGGGTGTTACATACGTTACTTATACAAAATCACAATCGAACACACTACGCAATACTTTAAACGCTAACCGTTACTGCATGTATTACGTGACTAAATGAATGCTTGTTGTTATGTTTACACGTGGAATGCTGTCTACTTGCCTTAACGACGATAGTACTATAGTTTTGACTCAGCACCCATTCACACGGGGGTTATTAAGGACAATTATTTGCATGGATTACGGTGGTGATCATGTATTACGAACTGCCTTGGGCAGTCAACCCGCAGTCATTGGTATCGACAGATCCATGTCGATAATTAACATGCTTCATTTTCCTCTGTGTACGTGCTGGTTAAGCGTAAACTATTTCGAACTCTATATGCTACTATCAAACTTGTATGCTCACCTTTACACTATGTGTATTGACTTTTATTTTAACGTATGTGACATGTAATTAGGACGCTTATCTCCTAGGAAAGCGAGGCTATAATAAGTTTCTAGAGCCCAACAAATAGTTGTCTGTACTAACGTAACCAAGAGTCTCTAGAAGCAGATAAACAATTGCTCTATTTGAAAAATCTGAGTTGTCGGAATAGAACTATTCGCCTAGACTTTGTCTGTAATAATTTATTTACCTTTTGAGGCATGGTATGGGACATGTTACTTTAAATTGATTGGTAATGATAATTGTTATGGAAACTTCTGGACAATCTGTTTCACTCAGTGCCATGCCCCGATGATTCCGCCGTCGGTTGTGATGTGACAGATTGGTATCAGAGCCATAACTATAGGGAATTAGGCAAGACTCGACCTAGTCCGGGTCGATGTCTTAGAAACCTAGTCTATAGTTAGGACCCAATAGACCGACTCGTGCATGTCCAGTATGGACCATGTATGAGCTTACTGCTATTCTTCGCCATTCTCGCCTATGCTACATTATCACTGCACTCAAATTTTCAATAATGAAGAAGCGATTTAGTCGAGATTATGTGTGAAAACCGCAAACTCTCGACTAGAATCTGCTTGATCAACCTGCAAATTTTACTTACCAACGGGGAGAATTATACCAAATCAGGAGTGAAATCCATATTTTGATGAATAATCTCCTCTATTTTATTAAAATCGAAGGGAAGTTGTCAAGCAAGGGGTGAAACCCTAACCTTGACGGCTTGTCCACGGTTTTACAAAACTCTCACCAAAGTCTCGACGGACTCCAACGACCTGAACTCACAATATGACAAGAGGGATGTGCGCCGGATGCCCAAGAATCGAGGCAGAGGCCCAATCCTGAAAGTCAAATGTGAATGACAAGTCTTTGAGAATAGTCGAATCGCTTTGGGTAGTCAAAGTCTAATAGCCGCAGACAATCTACTTCTCGATTTTTTATGTGTTTCGATTCTGAGCCCGCAACTGCTAACTCTGATGATTCGTCGTTTTTATGTGTTTATATGTGTATTTACCTGTTTATGTGTTTAAAATTTTGGAAACTTATTCGATTTTTGCTCTCACTATGATCGATACACACAACCCGCATTGCCCTTCTATCTCAAAACGTTAACAAATTGCTACTACCATAAGGAGACGTCGTACACTAAGATGCTCGCTATACTATACGCATATACCATACTAATCGCTATAATTAAACGCGATCGCTATATTCAAGCAATCGCGAACTTTGAATGATAGGTTTCTGTATTCTGACTGCCTCTGTGACTAAATGCGTATGTGCTTTTGTGTTTCTGTGCTTCTGTGCCCTATGTGCTTACGTGCTTATGTGCTACCGTGTTACGTGAATCTGTGATTTCATGCCTATGTGTTTATGTAATTATGCGACTGTGTTCCTGAGCTTTAGTAAGTGTCAGACGTGTGAGGTGAGATTCGGTTATGACGCATCTGAGACCTATGACAATGTCTATTGCAGACAATGTCAACTGGACCGTCATCAGGATCCCGTCACCCACTTACTCGTCAAGAAAAGAGAGACAGACGTCTTGCTGCCATCATCGCCAAACAAGTAGCAAAAGCTGTGAGTGATGTCTATGAGAACGTCAGCAAATCATCTGAGGAGTCGAGAACCAAAGCTCCTAAAGCTACTCCCAAAGCTGCCTTCAGTTTCATTCAGTTCAAGGCTTGTGGGCCAAAAGAATTCACTGGCGAGGAAGGTCCTACAATGTTGTTCCAATGGTTTGATTCCATTGAGGTAACTCTACGACAGAGCGGTTGCCCTGACGAGCTCCGCACTCTCAACGCTACTGGCGTCTTCCAGTCCCGCGCACTCGACTGGTGGACGGCCGAGAGAAACAAACGAGGGAACGATGCAGCCTACGGTCTGTCGTGGGACGAACTCAAGGAGGTCATGCTTGAAGAATTATGCCCTCCTCATGAACGCCAAAAGTTAGAAGATGAATTCTGGCACATAAAGCAAAAGGATGGCGAGAACGCTGCTCTAACTGCTCGATTCAAGCAGCTCAGTATCATCTGCCCTGATCAGGTGAAGACTTCTGACATGGCAATCAAGAAGTATATCCAAGCCCTGCCTGACTGTGTTGCAGATTTCGTGCAAGCGGCTAAGACTAAGACGATCGAGGAGACTTACTTACTGGCCGCTGAAATCAACGACAAGCGGGTCAAGGCTGGTGTCTGGGATAAAACTTCAAAGCACATGCATCAAGCTACCGCCGCTCCAACTGCCGAAACCGCCGCCGCTCAACCATCAAAGTCCTCACGCCGAAAGAAGAAGAAGAACAACAGCAGCTCCAGCAACAAGAACTGTGGTGTCACTACCACTGCTGCTCCTCTCCAGGTCGTACTGGCCCAGCAGCAGCACCATCACCGTCCAGCACCAACTACTTATGCACCACCTGCAAAGCGTGCATACACAGGCCCCCACCCGGTCTGCCCAACATGCTCATATCATCATCCGATGGGTCTTGCCTGTCGATTCTGCGCTCACTGCAACATGTACGGCCACTTCACTGCCAACTGCCGTACTGGTCCCCGCAACACCCCAGCTCAAGCCACTGCTCATCAAGCTCTGCTCCCGGCTCCGCAAGGCCAACAAGCAGCTCAGGCACCCGCGATCAACGCCCGAGTCTGCTATGCATGTGGTGATCCTAACCACTTTGCGAACATGTGCCCGAACAGGGTCATGAAGCAGGAGCCCCAGCAGCAGCAGCAGCCTCAGCAGCAGCTACAAGCCGCATGCGCCAGAACTTTCAACATCAACGCGCGCCAAGCCCAGACCGACAACAACATGGTCAATGGTACGTTCCTTTTGAATGGTATTTATGCATCATGTTTGTTTGATACTGGAGCCGATAATTGATTTGTGTCGTTCGAATTTGAGAAACTCCTTAGTCGTAAGCGCTCCTATCTCTCCTCAACATTCGATGATGAAGTCGCTACCGGAAGAACTGTCGCCGTAAATTTTGTTCTTCATGATTGTACTCTTGAGCTCAACAATCACATCTTCCCAGACGACCTTATCCCAATGCAACTCAGAAGTTTTGATGTCATAATAGGCATGTACTTTCTTCGCGAAAACCATGCTGAAGTTGTGTGTTACGACAAGATGATTCGATTCTCGCTCGCGAGTGGTGATTTATTGTGTGTTTATGGCGAAACTGCTTCGAAAGGTCTCAAGCTCGTGTCATGTGTCCAAGCTAGCAAGTATCTCCACAAGGAATACAGGGCTTTCTTGGCTAACATTGTAGTAGCGGAGGAGGAAAAGAAAAGGAATATAGAAGTAAAAGACGTCCCTGTGGTCCGCGAATTTCCTCAAGTGTTCCCTGACGATCTTCCTGGTTTACTACCAAGTTGTGATATCGATTTTCGTATTGACCTCATTCCTGGAGCCAACCCTGTTGCCAAAGCTCCCTACCGACTCGCGTCGTCCGAAATGCGTGAACTCTCAAATCAACTCCAGGAATTTCTTGAAAAAGGCTTCATTCGCCCGAGCACCTCTCCTTGGGGCGCGCCAGTCCTCTTCGTCAAAAAGAAGGATGGGTCGTTCAGGATGTGCATCGACTATCGGGAATTGAATAAGCTAACCATCAAAAACCGCTATCCCCTGCCCCGTATCAACGATTTATTTGATCAGCTGCAAGGTGCTACGTGTTTCTCGAAGATCGATCTCCGCTCAGGCTATCACCAGCTACGCATTCAAGAGGAGGATATACCCAAAACTGCCTTTCGCACTCGCTACGGCCACTATGAGTTCATTGTTATGCCTTTTGGTCTAACCAACGCACCCGCGGTTTTCATGGATCTAATGAATCGCGTGTGTAAGCCATTTCTAGACCGTTTCATCATCGTATTCATCGACGATGTCTTGATCTATTCCAAGTTGAAAGCCGAACACGCGCAACATCTACGTTTGGTTCTCGAGTTACTCCAAGGGAATCAACTCTATGCCAAGTTCTCCAAGTGCGAATTCTGGTTGGAGGAAGTTCAATTTCTGGGTCACATCGTAAATAGTCAAGGTATTCATGTCGATCCGGCGAAGATTGAAGCAGTTAAGAGCTTGATTACACCTAAGAACCCATCCGAAGTCCGTTCTTTTCTCGGACTAGCGGGCTATTATTGACGATTTATCGAAGGATTCTCAAAGATCACTGTGCCGCTTACCGCTCTTACGCATAAAGACAGGTCTTTTGTTTGGGGAACTGAACAAGATTCTGCTTTCCAAACCCTCAAGCACATGCTCTGCAATGCTCCTGTTCTCACATTGCCCGATGGAAACGACGGTTTCATTGTCTATTATGATGCTTCCAACCTCGGTCTTGGTTGTTGTGACACCTCGAAAATTTGCGTCCTATAATGTATTGACACGTGTCATAAGCTTGAACGTGTTAAAGAATACTATAGAGGGACTAAAGTTGACAAACATAGAAAGTATGTGAATTCAAAGGTTAAAATGTCAACAAGGGATAAATCTACTTTACAGTAACCCTACATGATGCTCGTACCTTCAAACGAATGAATCATGGATCATACGGAACGAAATGTGGAAGAAAGTGAGAGATTACAAGCTACAGGGGTTAAATGTGTCAACATGTTTAAGTTGTACCTCTGAATGACCCTTTAACAAACCCGAGGCTTTGTAACGGTAAAATATGTTCACTAGAATGCATGATATAAGTTTCATCAAGTTCCGTTATAAAATGAGAAAGTTATGATCGATTTCGTACATGAGGGGTTAAAAGCGTCAACATTGAAAGTTAGGACTTTTCGGGTAGTAATAAACTAACCGAGGGCTTAACAAAGTGGGTAAAAGTCACGAGGCCCTTATACGTAAATAAGAGAGGCCCAAAGTGCAAAGTTACCCCTTCGAAACGCCAAGAGCCAGCTGCAATTATGTAAAAAGATTTGAAAAATCTTACAGCAGGCCTCAGGCGGGCCGCGTAACTAGTTTACATAAATTAGCCGAAACGGGCCAAAACTTGTCGTTTTTATCTCAAAATCCAGAATGTGATTGGATTACCCATATTAAACAAGTCTTCAAACTTGTCGGGTCTAAATCGCATTTTATTCCGGTCTTCGCTTAATCGTGCGTTCGAATCGTATCTTTCGTTAAAACTAACCGGTCTAAGTTTAAACTTAATCAAAGACCCGTTAGGATTCTAATAGGTTGTTATAAACCTTCGTTCCAGAATAGGAGCACGGGGTGTAGGCGTACACCTGACAGCTGCATATGAAAAATGGTATCTCACTTAAGGATTAACCCTGTGGGTATTATACCTGTGGTGTGTCTATTAGTCTTTAACCCGGTCTACGAAACGGGCTACTGAACGCAAAGAAACATGTAATTCGTTTACAAGTATTATATTAAAATAATTATCCCAAGTTATAAAAGTTTGCGCTACGTGCATTCAAATCAATTTTATTAAACCTTTTACAAAAGTGTCGGTTGAATGTATTTACCAGTGTAAACTGACGTATTTTCCCAAAAAGGTTAACTGCAGGTACTAAACGAACTAGGCTTGCTTTCTCCTAGCGTCCACAATAAGTCTCGCAAGCTTGGACGTCAAGCTGTTGAACAATGTTCCTAATTATTTTTGATCCCCTGTGGATTATTTTCAACTATTTGTGATACATGATATTACAATAACGTTCAGTTGAAATATTGTTGGTGCATGTTTGTGACAACAGCTTAGATTTGGTCTTTGGATATCTTGTAATTTAGTTAAACGATAAACAATTAGCGGGTTTAGCTTTGTAATAGTTAGTTGTAATGTTTGGGCTTACTAAACCCAAGGAGTTGGGTGATGGGGGCGAATTGGGCCTGTCCAATTCGCAGCCCAAGAGTCTTTAACCTAGCCCAGTTGTGAACCTTGTGTTATATAAACAAGGTTACACATTAGGGTTAAGGTTAATCAGCCAAAACAGTGTTTAAGAGAGCAATTTCGTGAGAGCAATTAGGCTTGGACGAAAATTAGGGTTAGGGTTTGATTGATTGTAATACGTTTGTTTGATAATCAATAGAAACCCGGTTGAAAGTGATTTGCTGTTTCTACACTTTTCTGCTACAATCTGATCTAGAGGATTCCGCACTCTAGGTTAGATAGACGATTCTGTGACGATCCATAGACTCAAGGGGACCTACAATTGGTATCAGAGCATTAGGCTCTTGATTGCTCGGTTCAGAATTGTTTGCTGCAGAAACAGGGAGTAAAATTTTCGAATTTTTTGAAACCTGATAATTAGGGTTCTTAAAATTTTCGAAATTTTTTGTGTGCTTGATCTTGATTTTCGAATTTTGTTGGCTGTTTTGATATTCTGGTTTGTTTGATTGCTGTTTTGCAGGTTTTCTGGAAAGATTTGGCTGATTCTGGAATAGTTTGTGGCTGATAGACTTGAAGATTCGAAGACTGTTCTTCGTGTTCTTCGTGTTTATTCAATCAGTTCTTCATAATTTTCGGTTTTAAGTTGCTGATTTGGTGTTTTGATTTTGCAGATAAGTGTTGGAAAATCTGAAAAATCTTCAAAAATTCGAACAGATTGACTTTCCATAGCTGCTGGGCGAATTTAGCTGTACTGGGCGAATTTGACTGATCCAGCATATTTACCAGCGAATTTGTGTTTTATTTAACTCGGACATCGGCGAACTTAAATCCAAAGGCGACTTTGGTAACCGAATAACTTTCCACAGCGAAGTTATCTCGGTTTCGGCGAATTTGCTGGTCGTCGTAATAACGAATTTGACCAGCGAATTTGGCGGATTTGGAGCGAAGTTTGACCAGCGAACCTGCGAACTTGATCAGCGAATTTGAACTAGTTGCAAACCAGCGAACTTGACTTGTCAGCGAAGCTAACCTGCGAAATTAAACCAGCAAATTTAACTAAGTACCTAGCGAAATTAGTAGAGAAGTTTAGGGGTGGAATTTCAGTTGGCAAGCGTCGGAAATTTTTCAGTGTTTCGCAAATAGAATTTGATTCGTAGCTCGTTTGACAGAACCGTTTGGACCGTTGAACTCGTGTGATTTTTAGGACAAAAAAAAAAAAAAAAGTCTGGAAAATCCCGATTTCGGTCTTTGACATTATATATCATTGGATTCGTCTTTTCGAGACGATTCTAACGGTGTAACTTAGTAACCACTGCTTTCGGAAACTTTCGTACGGTTTTCTCAGTCTGTTACGTTAAAATGTCGAACATGTCTAGTTTGAACGAGCTGTTGAGAATGGAGCACGAGGTTGGCACTACCAACAAACCACCTAAGATGATGAAGGTGGAGAACTATTTGACATGGAAGGATCGTTTTCAATCCTTCATTGAATATCAGGATACGCGCATGTGGATATGCATCGAAGATGGTTACGTGAATCCAACACACGACTTTGAGGGCAGACCACGTCGAACAGAATATGTGAACATGCAAGACAATGATAAAAAGATGTATGAGGCTGAAAAGAGAGCCTTGGCTGCAATCAAAATGTCGTTGCCTGATAGCATCAAACATACCTTCAAAAAGTACACTAACTCAAAGGATATGTGGGATGCTTTGGAGAAAAGATACGCTGGTAATGCTGATGTCAAGAAGAACAAGATTGATCTACTGAAGAAGCAGTTTGCTGTCTTCAAGTACATGAAGCATGAGTCACTTGAAGACGTCATCACACGTTACTACCATCTGATGTCAGAAATGGACAATTATGAGATCGATTGCTATTCTGATGTAGAGAAGAATGACAAGCTGCTAGATGCTTTGCCTACTAAGTGGGATATCTACACTTTAATGATCAAGGGTGAAGCAGATTATGAAACAAAAGAGCTTGAAGAGGTTGTAGGAAAGTTGAGAGCTTATGAGCTCAGCATGAAGAAGAAAGATACTGGATATGATCAGGTTCAAGATCCGGCAGTGTACAATGGGCTTACATCTTCTTCATCTCACAACGCTTCTAGCGACTCTGCTACTGCGTTTTTATCATGTGAGAATGAGCAGGTTATGGTGAATCAGGATGGTGATGTGTGTTTTGTTGCTGCTTCAGGAGGTTCATCAGGAGTTAAGAAATCGTCAGCTTCTAAGCAGAGTACTACTGCTAAGTCAATGCCAATGAGTGTGAAGTCTGCTGAAGAGCATCTGGCTCTCCTTGCTTCGTTTGTTGCCTCCTATGAAAACTATATTCAGGGAAAGATTTCTGATCCTGCTACTTTAGATGAAGACTATGATCAGATTGACCCTGATGATCTTGAAGAGATGGATTTGCAATGGCAAATGGCCATGATTTCTAGGCGTGTGAAGAGGTTTATGAATAGAACTGGGAGGAAATTTGTTGGAAGGAGCGTTGGTTTCGACAAGACCAAAGTGAGGTGCTTTAATTGTCAAAGTTATGGGCATTTTGCTAGGGAATGTCAGAAACAAAAGCAAGATAATTCGAGCCAGAGTTCAAACAACAGAAATGCATCAAACAACTCTAGCTCAAAGGCGTTGATCTCTACTGCAAGAGAGGGTTCATATGATTGGAGCATTCACTTAGAAAATGATGGGGATGTCTCTCAAGCATTCATGGCAGAGATTACTCCAATCGATGATGGTGAAGCCAAAGTAGATGATGCAGAAGTGAAAGTGGATGCTGAGGTGAAGGTAGAGAATAGAGCTGAAGAAAAGAAAGTTGATCAGACAACAGGTGCTGAAGATGAAAAACAAAAGTCAGAATATGAAAGAGAAGCTGAGGAAAAGGATGCTAAGTATAAACAATTGGAAGCTCAGCTTGCTGCTCTAATGGCCAACCTTGACAAACAAACAGGAGAGGTAAAATCTAATTCTGTGTGTTTAAAATGTCGTGAACTGCAGGGTGAGGTTGACAGGTTGTCTGCACAAAACAAAAGTTTGGTAAGCGAAATGTCTAACATTAAAGAATCAAACTTTTTTGCTAAAAGAAACGAAACGTCATACTTGAAGAAAATAAAAGGTTATGAAAGTGAACTTGAAGCCGTAACCTGCAAATTAAATGAAAAACTTCAAGTCATTGACTTAGCTCATGACATGATGGCTGAAAAAACAAAAGAGATTTCTGATAAAAACAAAGAGTTGTCAGATGCTCAACTCAAAATTGTTGAACTTGAAAAGAAATTGGGTCAATTCAGGGATTCTGCTTTTGTTATGAAACACATGATGGGTGGGTTAAAGAAGAGTAATGACAAGACGAGTGTGGGATTCCAAGGCTTTAATGAAGTCCCACCTCCTCTTAGTCATGATTATTCATTCCTACCTGATGAAGATGAGCTAACCAAATTCATGTCAACAGCACCGAGTAGTTCCACAGCAGGTCGAGGAGAGGAGTCTGAGAGAGATGAGGCCAAGAAGGATAATAACAGCAAACCTGTTTTGAAAACGAAAACCTCACAACCTAGGAATAAAAACTCAACTTCTGTTAAAAAGATTAGTTTTGTTCAAGGAAGTGACATGAAAAACGAAACAGCTGTTATTGAAAATGAATCGAACATAGAGTTTGCTAAAAATAAAAACAAAGAAACTTCTGAAATTAAGCAAACTGAACCAAATCCTTCTGTGCCATCATCATCAAAACCTGAATCTAGTTCAAAGGCTTCAGATAAGAAGTCTTCGAAAAGAATGTCATGCTTCAAATGTCACACCAAAGGACATGTAGCTAGCTGCTGTCCTAACAAAACGAATGAAGCACAGGTGAATGAGAGGAAGAGAGAGAAGTCACCAGAGAAAAATGGTGATAAGCAGGAGAGAGAGTCCAACTCTCCAAAGAAATCTGCTCCTAAGCGACCAGAACCAGTAGCTGTTGGTGAGGATAAGGCTGAAAAAGGAACTTCACAAGTTCCTCGTTTTCAAAGAAATCAATCTAGATTTCAGCCTAGATCTCCACCAGGCAGATTTGAGAGACCTAGAAGCAGTTCACCAAGAATGAACAATCAAAATACAAATAATTTCAGAAGTCAAGGTCAATATCAAAATCGATACCAAAATAATGGTAGTCGAAATTTTTATAACAATGGCTTTAGAAATTATAACTATAATGCTTCTTGGAATCAAAATCCAAATTTTAAAAGGTCAAATAGTCCAAACACACATAGGAACCCTCAGGACCAAAGACCTAGTGGAAGTCAAAATCAATTTCCAACAGGTCTAAGATCCAAGACTCCAGTTAGGAGTAATGGATATTGGATGGACGTTCCGGTGGTTGGTGAATTTGGACGACCCAAGACCATTAAGGCTTGGGTCCCCCAATCTAACTAATTTCTTGGTTGGTGTGTGCAGGAGCTGCTAAGGAGGATTATCAACTTGTGGTATGTTGATAGTGGCTGCTCCAGGCACATGACGGGGGATGCGAGGTTGTTGACTGAATTTGAAGAATATGATGGAGGACAAGTGAATTTTGCAGGTGCAAAAGGTGGTAGAATTACAGGTCGAGGAAAGGTGACCAATGGGAAGATCACACTGGACAAAGTGAACTATGTTGAGCAGCTTAAACACAATCTTATGAGCGTGTCACAAGTCTGCGACAAGGGTCACTCGGTCCATTTTAACAAGAATGAAGCTTTAGTGCTGAAACCAGGTTTGAAGATACCGGACGATTGGATAGTCATGCGAGCGCCAAGGAGAAATGACACTTATGTCATGGACATGGGTGCTAAGGATCCAACTGCAGTGGTGGCGTGTTTACTATCAAAAGCATCTGAAGCTGAATCGATGTTGTGGCACAGACGCATGGCCCATATTCACTATCGCAAAATGAACTATCTTGTTAAAAATGAGCTAGTGAGAGGGGTTCCATTGCGGAGGTTTCAAGTGGAAGACAAATGTCTTCCATGTCAAAAGGGAAAACAACACAAGAAACCTCATAAATCTAAAACAGTAAATTCCATAGATGCCCCTTACGAATTACTTCACATGGATCTATTCGGTCCAGTGAACGTGAGGAGCATAGGTGGAAAGTACTATTGTTTAGTTGTCACTGATGATTACTCACGTTATTCATGGGTTTTCTTTTTAGGTACAAAAGATGAGACAGCAGAGATGTTGATAGATCTTTTTACAAAATTGGAAAACGTCCATGATGCAAAGATCAAGAGGATAAGGAGTGATAATGGCACGGAGTTCAAGAATCGTATTCTGGATCTCTACTGTCTTCGCAAGGGAATTGAGCATCAATATTCTGCTCCTTATACGCCTCAACAGAATGGAGTTGCTGAGAGGAAAAACAGGACGTTGATTGAAGCCGCTAGGACAATGCTTTCAGATTCTAAGCTACCAGTTCTTTTCTGGGGAGAAGCTGTGAATACAGCTTGCTATGTCCTAAACAAAGTTTTGACTGTTAAACGTTTTAACAAAACTTGTCATGAATTAATGTTTAACAAGAAACCAAACTTAGAAGGCTTTGAACCATTTGGATTACCCTGCACCATTGTGCGAAATAAAGATAAACAAAAATTCGGTGAGGTGGCTGACGAGGGCTACTTTCTAGGTTACGTACCTGGCGCACCGAATAAAAGGGTTTTTAATCTAAAAACTGGTAAAATTGAGGTTGTGTTTAATGTTGAAATCACTTCTTACAAACCTCAACAGTCAACGAGTGGACCAGCTATATTATATGATTATGAAAGTGTCTTTAAATCATTTAATATTCCTGAGTTTTCCAATGCAGATGAGTCTCAGCTGATTCAAACAGTGATTGGTGATGATGAAGGCGAGTTCATGCCTAGATCAAATGTTGATACAACAGATGCTCCGGGACCTTCTCAAGATGCTGCTGATACTGATTCAAGTGACGATGAACCCGAACCCAATCAGGGGGAGGATTTCATTAATCCGTTTGCGGATCAGCATATTCAGGGGGAGGTTGGCTCAAACCTTGGTGACAATTTAGAAGTCGATGCTGTTGCTACTACACGAGCAAATAGGGATCATCCAGTTGACATGATACTGGGAGATCCTGCTGCAGGTGTTCAAACGAGAAGAAGCATAGCAGCGAATACAGGTTTATTTGTGTCGATTGAGAAGACTGGGATTGTGAACGAATGCTTGTATAGTTGCTTTATTTCCCAAGAGGAGCCGAAGAACATTCATATGGCTCTTAAAGACAATTCATGGGTTGAAGCAATGCAAGAGGAATTGGCCCAGTTTGCTAAGTTGAAGGTTTGGGAGTTGGTTGATCTTCCTAAAGGTGAAAGAGAGATTGGCACTAAATGGGTGTTTAGGTGCAAGAAGGATGAAAGAGGTATAGTCACGCGAAACAAGGCTCGATTGGTGGTCAAAGGTTTCAATCAGCAAGAAGGGATAGATTACAATGAGGTGTTTGCACCAGTGGCGAGGTTGGAGGCAATTCGGTTGTTTCTAGCTTTTGCTTCATTCAAGGGCTTCAAAGTTTTCCAACTAGACGTGAAGAGTGCGTTTCTTTACGGGAAAGTCCAAGAAGTGGTGTATGTCTCACAACCAGATGGGTTCGTTGATCCAGATTATCCAGATCGAGTTTACAAACTTGATAAGGCTTTGTATGGGTTACATCAAGCTCCCAGGGCGTGGTACGAGACACTGTCTACACATCTGATAAAGAATGGTTTTGAAAGAGGTCAGATTGACAGTACACTGTTCATCAAGAGGAAGAAGGAAGAATTTCTGCTGGTACAGGTGTACGTGGATGACATCATCTTTGGGTCATCTGATGAAAGCATGTGTAAAGAGTTCGAGCAGGTGATGAAGAGCAAGTTCGAAATGAGTGCTATGGGTGAGCTGTCTTACTTTCTGGGATTACAAGTTGAACAGAAGGCGGATGGGTTGTTTATTCATCAAACAAAGTATGTGTATGACATTTTGAGTCGGTTCAAAATGAATGATTGCACTACTGCCAACACACCCATATGTGAAAATCACAATCTTGGCCCAGATCATGAAAGCACTGAAGATGTTGATCCTACTCAATACAGGGCAATGATTGGTTCTCTAATGTACTTGACTGCTTCAAGACCCGACATCATGTTTGCCGTATGCTTGTGTGCCAGATATCAGGCAAATCCTAAAGAGTCACACATGAAAGCAGTGAAGCGCATTATTCGTTACTTGAAGGGGAAACCTAAACTTGGGTTATGGTATCCAGCTGATAGTGATTTGACATTTGTTGCTTACACTGACTCAGACTTTGGAGGATGCAAGTCGAACAGAAAGTCTACAACAGGTGGTTGTCAGTTCTTAGGAGGCAGGATCGTGTCTTGGCAATGCAAGAAGCAATCCTGTGTGTCTACCTCTACGTGTGAAGCTGAATATATTGCTGCTGGAAGCTGCTGCTCTCAGGTTCTCTGGATTCAACAGCAGATGCGCGATTACGGTTTGGATTTCACTCGTACTCCTATTATGATAGACAATAATGCCACTATTTCAATAACTAATAATCCCGTGAACCACAGTCGCACAAAACATATTGACATACGTCATCATTTTATACGGGATTGTGCTGAAAAGAGACTAATTGAATTACATCGAGTCGACACAGAGGATAACCTGGCAGATCTTTATACTAAAGCATTTGACAGGGCTCGCTTTGAACACTTAGTCGAACTCAACGGGATGAGGAATCCTGAATAACTGGTTTTTCATAAGAATTTTTGTAAATAGTTTACTGCTTTTCTTAAAAAAAAAAAAATCAAAAACACAAAAAAAAAAATTGAAAAATCAAAAAAAAAAAAAAAAATAGAAAATCAAAAATGAGATATCACTGTGTGAAAAGAAGAAATAATAGTACATCAGCAAGTTAGACTGTCACACTGAACTTGAACCATAAATTGCTTAAGTGTGATAGCAGCTTCATCATATGATGTACCAGTAGGCAAAAGCATGAAATAATCAACTTACCAATGTGATATAAACTTAAATGAATTGAATATGAGTGGGGAACACATTAGTGGTGTATGGTTTAATGACCTTAATTCTTGCGTTGATAGATTGCCAAAATCTGAAGTTTTGGGTCTTTATACTGTTATTTCAACTAGGGATATCCTGGCTGTCTGTCTGTTAGAACTAAAATTGTACATGACCCCAGGAAAGATAGTCACTTGGAATTAGCTCATTTCTATTTGAATGTCTGTATATTTCCCGATACACACAATTTTGATCTGATTCTGAAATCTTCTCTGACAAAAGTCGTGTACCTCCTCTGCTGCATCCAGATATATGCTGACCTGGAGGTGCTAGGCAACGACAGCTTCTGCTGCATCCAGATACATGCTGACCTAGCTGTTCGTTGTCGCGCTATAGATCTAATACACCCGAAAGAGGCCCTCAAGTGCCCAAAAGAAACCCAATAAACCTATATCAAACTGAGAAAATCTCATTTGATTTGTATATTATACCATCTCTACTAAGATCTATTCTTTTCTCTTCTCAACCTATTCCCAGTTAAGATTTCAGAATTCTGGATTGGACTTGTGAAATATGTGGTAGGGAAGATACTTGCATGATAGAGTGTGCTGTTTTTATTTCCAGGATTTGATTAATATTTATTTGGGTGTTCATAGTTAAGCAATTAAAACATGATAAAACAGATTTTATGCAGATCTAGACACAGTCATGATATCTTAAAGGATGAATTCAGTATACTCACCTACTACGATGAATCTTTGTGCATACCTTGATCGCGGGGGTATATCCTGATGTGGGACACGCTAATATATCAGTAATTAAAATTATCTTAACGTATCATATGGTAATGGTACTTGAAATGTTCATGCATTTTGTTTAAGTGGACAAACATACTGGTAATCGTCTTGAACTGCTTTTCACGAAAAATTAAATAAAGAATTATATGATTGTGTGAAACAGTTTGCTTGTGCTGATATGATCCTCTTACCAGTGATTCTCACAAAAATAGAGTGTTTATTGTTTTTGTTATTTACTTGCTTTCAGAAAATATAAAAATCCAAAAATAGTGTCATTTTCTGTTTAAAATTCTTAACGTACGAAAAACTGTTATTCGTGGAGGAATTGTTACTGATAGGGGGAGACGGTGTTAGAAAGTGAGTTCAAAATTTTCAATCAGGCAGGTCCTTGTGTGTTGAACAAAAAGTTTTGCGTGTTGGTGATGAAATTGAAAAGGCTTAATCTGTGATACAGTTTAACTAATCTCTTGAAAAATAATAATTTATTTAACTTATGTTGAAAAATTCTTATGGTTTCTCGAGATGTTTGTTTTATAGTATCCAGATTGAAGCAGTTTGTTGCTGAGAAGTTGCTGTGAGGTGTGAAGATGAGAGTTTGATTGGATGCATGGTAGAACCTCCTTTCTATATTGCAGAAAAGATTGAAGAGTTTGAAGATTGCTGTGCAAATGCTGAACTGGAGTTTACTCAAACGCTAACGTGTTGAAGATTTGGTGATTGGATGCATCAGCTTAGGGGGAGTCATCTGTTGCTGACAGAAGCTGTTGAAGCTGAAGCTATCCAAAGACCAAAGACAGTGCAAGACTACGTGAAGATTGCAAGAAGACTGAAGACAAAGTTTTGACTCAAGACAAAGTTTTTATGAAGCTATTGTCAAGGGGGAGTTTGTTGGTGCATGTTTGTGACAACAGCTTAGATTTGGTCTTTGGATATCTTGTAATTTAGTTAAACGATAAACAATTAGCGGGTTTAGCTTTGTAATAGTTAGTTGTAATGTTTGGGCTTACTAAACCCAAGGAGTTGGGTGATGGGGGCGAATTGGGCCTGTCCAATTCGCAGCCCAAGAGTCTTTAACCTAGCCCAGTTGTGAACCTTGTGTTATATAAACAAGGTTACACATTAGGGTTAAGGTTAATCAGCCAAAACAGTGTTTAAGAGAGCAATTTCGTGAGAGCAATTAGGCTTGGACGAAAATTAGGGTTAGGGTTTGATTGATTGTAATACGTTTGTTTGATAATCAATAGAAACCCGGTTGAAAGTGATTTGCTGTTTCTACACTTTTCTGCTACAATCTGATCTAGAGGATTCCGCACTCTAGGTTAGATAGACGATTCTGTGACGATCCATAGACTCAAGGGGACCTACAAATATATCTATCTTTTGCTTCCGCTGTGCATTTATATATTGTGTTGTTTGACTGTATTGTTGCCAACTACGTCACGGTAATCCCCCACCGGGCCCACCGGTGAAACGTGTGGAATTCGAGGTGTGACAGGTTGGTATCAGAGCCAACGTTGAGTGAATTAAACACTATCCTTATGTGTTTAATCTCAATGACACAATTGCACATACTCGAGTCTAGACAAGAACATAGGACGAATTCGAATTGTTGTTCTAGTTTATCCTTTATTGTTTGTTGTTGATTTAAAATTGTTTAAGTAGGAAATATGCCACCAGCAATTAGAAAAGGAGGAAGAGGCAAAGGGCCAATCACTACCCATGATCATGAGGTCGGACCTTCACACATGCGAGCTCCTTCCAGCACAAGGAGTGACGAACCTCGGAGGAACAGGAGGAACCTCTTTGAGCCCGCTAGACGGTCTACCTCACACAGTTCAACACCTTCCTACCGTCACTCTTTTGGTCTGAATTCGGAAAACGAGCCCGATAACCCTCAACCTTTATTCATACCTCTCAAGGTTCCGTTTCGCACCGTTCTTTTGGCGACCCTACTCCGGTCTTTAGGGGGCCGATTCAACCCGACAAACTTTTTCCAGGAACCAATAGGTTTTAACCCTCTAGGACTAGAGGATGATTTCTTCGAAGGCAATGCTATGGACATGGACGAAGATACGGATCCCGTCGAGCCTGCAAGAGGTACCCCCAACCATCCGATCGAGATCTCTGATGGATCATCCTTCCATGGAACACCCTATCAGGGTCCAGACAGTTATCAGGCGAGGTTCAACCAGTGTGAGTGGTACTTTACACCCTCTCACCATTCATCGCCTCATGAGCAGCAACAACAGCAGCAGCAGGATCCCTCCGAGGATTCACGTTTCGTGGCAGTTACGCCACCGCCTCCACCGCCACCAGTTCATCAAGCACCTCCGGATCCGCCAAGGCGTGAGAGAACAGGCGCGCGGATGTCCACACGAGGAGGGGATTTTCACTTTAGCACCCCTCACCACTCAAGTGGAAGTTATTCTCCGCCACTGCCTGAAGACCCACAAATGGGTGGACCTTCGAACCACCCTGCAGAGGTGAATTCTGCACCAGTTGCACCACCTCCGCCACCATTCGGCTATGATAACCCGATATCTACGTACGCCGGTTCCACAGCGTACAACCTGTTTGAGCAGCCAGCTAACACTCATTACAACTATATTGGTGTCGACCCTTATGTAGAAGCGGCGGAAAACTACCACGCCCTTCATCCTGAAGTACCTTATGAAACACCTTGGGGAATGGGATACTCAACTCATGGGTACCCAATACCTGCACTACAAGAAAATGAAGCTAATGCAACTCTGGTAAAGTGTTACATTAGGCGTTGTAAAGGTTACATTAGGCCTAATGCAACCTTTTAACAAAAGCTGCATTAGGCGAAGTTGCATTAGACCTAATGCAACTTTTTTGTTAGATAATGCAACTTTTTTTCAAAAGGTTGCATTTAGTATTGAAATGCAACCTTTTTATAATGCAACCTTTTTTACAAGCTAGTGCAACTTTTTTACTTTTAAATGCAACCTTTGATGCGCGAAATGTAACCTTTACTACACTAAAAGCAACTTTTGTTTCACTCAAATGCAACCTTTTTACATCAAACGCAACGCTTTTAAAGATGTTGGTTATAACAAATGCAACCCTTTTTTACAATTAAATACAACTCCATAGCATCAAAAAGGTTCACCTAATGCCTTAATCATTCCCGTATTATGTATGGGGTAGTCGTATCCGTAGGAAAAAGCTTGTGAAAAGTACTAAAATTTATATTGTTATCTCAATTACACCAATACAATAGTAAGAAGAATACAAAAGATACCCTTATATATATTAACATATGTCCAAATTCAATATTACAATGTAATCAAAATAAAAACAAAGATGTTAATTACAATGGAAAAGGCAATATAAGGATTAGGTTGTTGGGTTTGATAATAAAACCTTCCAAACAGCCTTGTGATGCTGCTGATTTGTGGGTTTTTTTCTATACTGGGAGCAGTATGAGATATTATATATGCCTGATGTTATTTTACATGAACAATTTGGTAGTTTGGTTGCCGGTTGTATTGTCCATTGAGCTTTATGTCCTTCCATAAGTCCTCGGGCAGCTTGTGGACATCCATACCTCTGCATCCCTCCTTTTTACCCTCATTTCTACTCTTAATGTCATTGAGTAAAGATATCTGTGTTGCACCAACCAAAACAATCAAAATAAAATATGTGCATATATAGTTCAATAACACGATGTGTATGCAAGATATACAAACATTTCCCACTTACATGTTGCCTAGAAGAAGAAACTAGAATAACACATGTCTAAGAATCCCATAAGTAGGTACTTGTCTTGAGGTTTTGACCAAGCGAGCTAACTGATTGAAAAATAATAAAATGCTTACTACCAGAGTTATTTAATATGGTTAAAGAGGCTTGCAACTTGTGTTAAAAAATGCATAATCCCCCATATGGTTTTCACTACAGTATGGAGATGTTATATCACAATACATGTTATCCTTGCATGTAGCAAGCCAGCAGTCATCAGCCCTATCTATAGAGAACAAGCACCAGAATAGAAGAATCCAATCACCTGAAACATCCATAAATATGTTCACCAATTAATACTTTGTCACCAAAAAATATAAATAATTCATTTAGTTACCAATTGTTTATATGCTACATGAAAGCAGTTCTAGCTCGGTAAATATGCTAAAAGTCCTAGTCACCGGTCTATATATATAGTTAAATCATCCGAACAAGTAATCGGATATTGTTTAAATGTCTCAACCTTAAAAATTTCCTTTGTAACTGGAGAACCCGGTCCCTTTCTGGTTGGTGTGGTGATCAGTATTGTTGTCACCTGCCTAGAATACAATGTAATTCACCATAGCAAAACTAATATTGATTCTTCTATCTCCACAATATCCAGGTAATAAAGCATTCCAAACGACAAACAACAGTTACTATAACACCAATTGACAATATGTCTTTGATAAAGTAAGAGCACAACAGTTACAATAAAAATAGTTATCAATCAACTCACCTTTTCCAAACACTCTTGAAAAAGGAGAAATAGATCCAGCAGAACTCAAGGATTAGTCACATGAATCACATGTAGGGGTGCAAACAAGTAGAGCTTAAGCTAGCTCAAGCCCGAGCCCAAGCTTTGCTTA
Organism: Helianthus annuus; assembly: GCF_002127325.2. NCBI lineage: Eukaryota > Viridiplantae > Streptophyta > Magnoliopsida > Asterales > Asteraceae > Helianthus > Helianthus annuus. The sequence continues at coordinate 72,442,152 of NC_035444.2, read as the reverse complement.
TTGAGTTTAAGCCAACTTGTGAGCTTAAACAAGCCTACTGTTTATATATTGGCGGGTTTAATCAAACCTCTAACGGGGGACGATTGGAATTTTTGTTTACAAAATACACTAACCCCCCTCCACACCCTTACCGCCATTAAGGCCATCCCCAAAATCTCTCAAAATTTTGAGGGCTCGATGCGAATAGGAAAAAATTGGTCCCTAAAATATATTTTTTTAAACAAAAATATGTATAAAAAAATTTTATATATATATACACATAGTTTTTTTTTAAATCGATCTCACATCGAGAGTGAACACTGTGTAGTCGCTCAACTCGACCTTCCTCCAGGGCCACCCAGACGTTTGGGTGTTATACGTTAATATTTAATATTGCGACTTACCAATTTCATGGAAAGGAAAGCGAAATACACTGATCCCATGCTTTTCTAATGCAAAGGCGAGCTCCACCATCATACTGTACTCCTGCATAAAGAACAAGCTCACAATTAGAAGTGGCGATTTTAACCCGTTTAATTATGAGCATGTCGATTTGAGTTATTTATTTGTCAGACAAGTAGAAACTTAACCCAAATCGACACAAAAAAAATAAAAATAGATATGCTAGATTCACGAAGTCGTACAGTTCTTGCATCGCTGGGGTCCTTATCCACAAAGAACTTTTGTGTTTGTTGTATCAAGCTGCCAAAACAAAATACAACATCGTCTATAAGCCATCTATAATTACATAGGTCGAAATTGCCACCTCTACTAGATATCAATCAGTAATCAACAACCCATTCATGTTTTGCATAAGCTTAAACAGGAAAGATAAAAAAAATCCAAGATTAATCATTATTACCTTGATATGCAGTATGCAAATGCCAATACTGTAGATAATGAACGGACAAAATTCAAAAGTCGTTGCTTGACAGCTTGGCTTGATGCAGAAGGTAGGATAACCGGTACCAGTACACTACAAAGACCAGTTATTGTCAATAAAGGGGAAAACTGGCAAAACTATAAACAAATAGGGTTTAACAGCTTCTATAATGATGTTAAATTCACCTGCGTATAAGTACAGCACCGCCCCATAGCAACAAAGGTTGAATATTAGATGTCATTACCTAGTGTTCTTTACTCTTGTCCCAATTATTAACATTTTTCTGTATCATGTAATTATGAATTTAGGCTATTAGCAATTCAAGCTCATAAAAACAATTTGATGAATACACACACACAAATCTGCAGAAAAAGGACCCTGCAGAAAAAATACCAATAAATCGCATAGGCATTAACACGGATAGTAAAACAGATGAGAGAAAAAAAAAACATAATTACTCACTTGAGATATATATTCAGCTGCAGCAACTTTTGGCTTCACTACACCACAATTTGCTGTAACTCGTGTGTTTGGAACACTTGCATCAATCTGAAGAAGAAGCACAAGCAAAAAGCACATCATATGAGAATAAACTTTCAATACACATTGCCGAATACAGAAGTCTTAACCAGAATTTAACCTAATAAGAGAGGATTTCTTCAGTTTTACTTTTACTAAACATCATTTTTCTCCAATAATGTTTTTCTTATCAAATGATCATTAAAGCTTCACTAAACCTATCGACTCCTTAAAGAACTTGTATAACACTAAGACATCTGATTATTAAAGCTTCAAACTGAAAAACACCTCCAAAAACAAAGTAAATACTTGCAAGCAGGTGATTATCACTAAGACATCAGATTATTACCAGCTAATCCGCTTTCTCTATTCCACTACCTTTTATCCGAGCAGGTGATTCCTTGGCAAGACCGTATAAAGACAATGATTTGTTATGCTTTCTTTAAAAAGTTATTGAACCCACACTTATAGATCGACCGAGTAGCATTTGCTCCATGTAAAGGTTTGTAATCTTAACTAATTCCTTCAGCAAAACAATTAATTGAAAAAATAATAAGAATATCCATAAATAGCATCACATGACTTGGGTTGAAAACGAGCCGGGCTACATATTTGAGCTCGAGCTCGGCTCATGAGTAAAATCCAAAGCTCGACTCGGCTCAAGCTATTTTGAGAACAATCTCAAACAAGCTAATATCTCGGCTCGAGCTCGCTTTAATATCGCTTAAACAAGCCAAAGCTCAGCTCAAGCTTGACTCGCTGATGTTATTAGTAAATAATATGGGCCTAATTTGAAACCGAAATGGGCTTTTAGGATTGGGTTATAATCATCATTACCATTATAATATATTTAAAAAAAACTAAAATCTTGTTTGGACTTGTTTAAGCTCACCAGCCTAAACGAGCTTTGTAATTCAGGCTCATGCTCAGGCTCGTTGACTAAACAAGTTGTATTTCAGGCTCGAACTCGGTCTCGATAAAGCTTGGCTCGTTCAAGCTTTTAACCGAACCGATCTTAAGTTTCTCTCGAGCCTCTGGGCTTGTTTACACCCCTACAGATGACTAAAAAATCAACATTTATGAGACTGACGCTGCACATGATGATCAAAAAACCATGATCATTGCCAACAAGTTCAAATAAGCTGAAAATCCATACATAATAAGTTAGTAATACCTGGACACCCCCCCCCCCACAAGTAGTGCTGAGCTTGAGGGCTTGATGCCATGAACCCATGTAGAGGCATATGGAGATAAGGCTGTTGAACAATTACATATACAACCTAAGTTAGTAAAATATCTCAAATCTTAAATAGAATCATTTTGTGCAAGTTCATATGTTTTTGAGATGGAACCTAAAACCCAGTCCAATCTGGAGTGACGTATTGTGCCCTCGAAAGTACCAGAAGTCTGCTCCTGAAGAAAGTAATAAAATATTACATGCTATTAGAGACTTAGAGTAAGGGCTACAAGCTACAATATATAAATCCAAAAAAAAAAGACTACAGAAAAAAGAGAAAGAAATTCACTTGGGAAATTTTTGACTTCCACTACTTTGTTGCATCTTTCGCCTCCTTGTAATTATATAAAAGGCTTTCAAGTTAACGCGACAACATAAACACAGAGCCAGTAATACCATTAACACTATAAATAATCATTAAGACTCGATAAGCCGGAAAGAACAGTACCATCAGTCATTTGCTTTGCTCTATCAAAAAATTCTTCTGCGGTTAAACCTCGTTTGACCAACATGTGTTCTGGGCCTGGCCTGACAGTTTCAGTTGACTGCAAAATAAAGGGGTTATTATAAGTTTGGAACTAAACATGACTTTTACATGTCAAGCCCAGTCATGTTAAGAAAAAAAACTAAATAATTAAGATTTGCATATGATTACAATACACTTCTTAACATTTTCTCTATAATTAACTAACCCCAAACCCGTCCAAAATGTGTCGGGTTTCAGGTTCGATGTTATCCTTAGGTTTTATGCATTTGACCTGCTAAATACCTTTTCTTTTCAGCTCAATCTTTCAACCCATTTGACCCATTATTAGAGGTTAAAAAAGAAACCCGAATCAATCCATTTATTTTCCTATCAACATAACTTTGCTGGAATCAGAATGACGAGTCATGAGAACCTAGCCTTTTTTTAAAACGATTCATAATCTATAAGCTGATGAGAGAAACAAAAAGAAATTACTTTGTATAAATATGTAAGGACCAAAGTCTCATATGGCTCATTGAGAGTAATCACTCCGTGAACACCAAGATCCTTGAGTCGTTTGACATCTGATGGAAATGGAACAACACCTAGCAGACAAAACTGAATACAAAGAGAATATTACCCTTTCAAGTATTCAAGTTCATATTAATACCTTTTCTTTTCATAAAAGTCTCACAATACTCAAAGCAACACCCATCATCGTAGCCTCAAAACAATGTCGATGAATAACATAAGAGATTATATACCTACTATAAGAAAAGCTTCCTAAATTTTGCTTAAAAAGCCAACAATCTTACCTCTAACATGTGTAGAAGTTACAAAAACAGTTGGTAACCTAGATAAGAAAATATTGTTACAATCATTGATGAACACACATACATTGTTCAACAGGACAAACCTAATACGTCGATTCTTGAACATATATGAACATAATCTGCAAAATGAATCAACATCTTAAACTCAAATTTGTCGAACGCCCTAACCCTAGCCCCCTACGAACAAATTAACAAACAAAAAAAACCCTACAAATTACAACATTCTAACCTAACAATTCTACAAATTACAACATTCTAACCTAACAATTCTCAATTGATTTCACCCAGTGTGTGAGAGAGTAGTAGATACCTGTTGATTTAAGACTCGGTCACCAAATTTAGGGGGGGGGGGACTTTGGAGTGGTATCAGATTGAAGGATGGTTTTGGGAGACGAAAAATGAATGGAATGAGGGACTTCAGTTGTTTTAGGGTTTGAAAGGAGGGAAAACGAAAATGAAGATGAAGGTTTGGAGGGAAAACAAAAATGAGGGGTTTTTTGGGCGATCCACAATAAAAGCGCCCAAAAGATGGTTTTTTTGGCCACACACGCTCACTAGTGAATGTTTTGGGGCATAAAAGTTTGTGAAACAATGGGTGCAATCAATATCCTTTTGGAAGCGAATTTATTTTTTGATTTTTTATCTTTTATACAAAATCCATTTAACTTCCAACACTACAACCTTTAAAATAAGAGTTTCGTTTAACTTCTAACAATGCAACCTTTTAAAATTAGAGTTGCATTTAAATTTTCACAATGCAACCTTTTAAGAAAAAAAGTTACAATTTTTAGTAAAAATTGCAACTTTTAAATAAAAAGGTTGCATTAGATCTTCTAATGCAACCTTTATGTTCAATGAAGTTGCATTAGAGACAAATGCAACTCATTTGAAAAGGGTTGCTTTCAAAAAGTTGCATTAGGCCTATTTTCTAGTAGTGCTGCTAGACCTCCGGCTCAGCACTTATCGCAGCAGTCACGTTTTTCCCCACCGGAACAGGAAGAAATCCTCCACCGCTTAAATAGGGTGGAATGAGATTTCGAGCAAGAGCGTAAGAACAATCGTGGATTCCTCAAAGGCCTAGCAAACCTGTTGAAAGGAAAGAAGAAGCAAGATCATTAGTCTCTATATGTACTATTGTATTCCTATTTCAATCAAGTCCCTGCGTGGACATTTGTCTTAGTATTTAGTCCCTGCGTGGACTTGTTTTAATCCATGCGTGGACATTTGTCTTAGTATTTAGTCCCTGCGTGGACTTGTTTTAGTCCCTGCGTGGACATTTATTGTGTGTTTAGTCCCTGCGTGGACTTGCCTTTCGGTCCCTGTGTGGACATTGTCTTTCAGTCCCTGTGTGGACATCTATCCTAGTATTTGGTCCCTGCGTGGACTTGTTTTTTTCGTATAACCTCTGCGTAGGTATTGCGTCTATTTAAAAGTCCCGTTTAGGGCAGTGTGTAACCTTTTAAAATATAATGGAATGTTAAGTTTATACATTTCATTTTGTCATTATATGCAAAAATATATGAAGTAAATAAATCAAAAATCATTCCTTTTAAATTAATCTGCCTACCAATTATTAAATAAAGAATCTTAACGGTATAACCTAGCCTTCGTGTCATTATAAGACCCGGCCAAGATGGTAAAACCTGATTAAAAGATTCAGATTCCCGTTAACCTCTGTAAACATGTTAACACTCCTGGCAGGCGTGATTCGTTAAAATCACACGTGTCATTTTTACACAAAGATCCCTCAAGGGATTCCAAACCTAATTTAATGATTTATAAATCATGGGTTGAATCATCAATTTAGATGATCACATATCAAGCATCCATTAGTGATGTAGTGCCTACGGGCCATATTCATTATCATATAAGACAAAAGATAGTTGTAGTCTATGACTCCCTGTCGGGAAAGGTAAAGAACTATGTTCAAACCTTCGTGCTTTGGTTCTCTGAAATCATGGCTAATAAATTAAAACGTCCCTGTGACTAGGCTTTTGTGCCGCTAACAATATTGTTTGTAATTAGGATAAGTTATATTAAAATCCTAAATAAATGTGAGTAAGAAATTAACCAGATATGGTCTATGTTTACCATGGTTAATGAATTGCCATGAAAAGGCAATTCCATAATAAACTCCCGAATAAGACTTTTGTCATTTTCTTATGTAGCAGCTCAAGATTTCAATGGCTGACTCGGGCGAAATTAATAGTCATCCAAAGGAAAATGAGAATGATAACGCCCGAATTAATATAACGGGTGCTGAATTGAAAGCGTTAGTAGACAACGCTGTTGCAACGGCCTTAGAACGGCAGTATGAAGAATATAGCGGGTCTCGAAGTAGGACGCTATCCGCGCCACATTCTAAGCTCAAAACTCATTCCGAGTCACATAGCAAGCCACCACCCTCCAAGAAGGAGGAACGGAAGAAAGATGACGATCGTCACTCTTCGAACCATCACAGTGTCCTGTCTCAAAAAGGACCCCGTGATAAGGGTTGCTCCTACAAGTACTTCGTCTCATGCAAGCCCCGGGATTTTACAGGGGAGAAAGGAGCGATAGACTGCATGACGTGGTTAGATGAGATGGACACGGTGGTTGATATCAGCGGGTGCGCTGAAAAGGATATAGTGAAGTTTGTATCTCAGTCATTCAAGGGTGAGGCCTTGGCCTGGTGGAGATCACTGATTCAAGCTACTGGAAAGATTCCACTATATGGTATGTCATGGGAACAATTTGTTGCCCTCATCCGGGAGAATTACTGCCCTCAACATGAGGTGGAAAAGATTGAGGCGGATTTTCTATCATTAACTATGAAGAATCTGGATTGCTAGGCTTACCTTACGAGCTTTAACATGTTGTCAAGGTTGGTTCCTTATCTGGTGACCCCAGAACCTAAAAGAATAACTCGTTTCATAGTAGGCTTAGCTCCGGAGATCAAGGCCAGTGTAAAAGCCTCTCGGCCAGCTACATTCATGTCAGTAGCTGATATATCCTTATCCCTCACGCTGGATGCGGTCAGGCTGAGATCGCTGAGGAACAAGGATGCCAAGAAGAGGAAGCATGATGATGACGACAACTCGCGTCGATCGAATAAGAAGCACCGTGGAAGCAATGATCACAAGAAAGGATCTGGTTCAAGGAAAGATGGGCATCAGTCTGGGGATAAGCCCAAATGTAAGACTTGCCAGAAATACCATTATGGGAAGCGCAGACTTGACTCCAAATCCCAATCTCAGGCGGGACGTTGCGGAATTTGCAAATCCACGGAACATAAGACCCTGGAAAGCAAGAAGCTGAAGGACGCAACGTGTTACAGTTGCAATGAGAAGGGGCACATTAAGACAAACTGCCCAAAGTATGCCAAGAAAGCAGATGAGGGGAAGAAGAAAAATGCTAGAGTCTTCAGGATGGATGCAAAGGAAGCAGTGCAAGATGATAACGTGATCACAGGTACCTTTCTTATAAATGATGTCTATGCAAGAGTACTATTTGATTCAAGAGCTGATAAATCTTTTGTAGACAATAAGTTTTGCAAATTGCTGAATTTACATGTTAAGACTTTAAGTGTGAAGTATGAGGTGGAACTAGCTGATGGCACCTTAGAAACCGCCTCAACCATTTTAGAGGGATGTTCCATATCCATTAGGAACCACTCTTTTCCCTTGACCCTACTTCCGTTGAAGCTAGCCGGTTTCGATATAGTTTTGGGTATGGACTGGTTATCTCATAACCAGGCCTAGATTATTTGTAATAAGAAGCAAGTGGTGATCAAGACTCCGTCTAGTGAATCACTTACCATTCAGGGAGATACCCAGTATGGACTGCCTGAGCAAGTGACTATGCTCAAGGCTTCTAGATGTTTGAAAAAGGGTTGTGTCATCTACATGGCACAAGTAACTATCGATGAGCCGAAACCCAAGATTGAAGATATCCCTGTCATTTTGGAATACCCTGAAGTCTTTCCGGAGGAACTACCTGGTTTACCACCAGATAGGCAAGTGGAGTTCAGGATTGACATTATTCCAGGGGCAGCACCTGTTGCTAGAGCACCCTACAGATTGGCACCAACCGAGATGAAGGAATTAAGGACACAGCTGGATGAATTGCTAGCCAAGGGTTTCATAAGACCTAGTTCGTCTCCTTGGGGAGCACCAATCCTATTTGTCAAGAAAAAGGATGGATCGATGCGTCTGTGCATCGATTACCGTGAGCTGAACAAGGTTACTATCAAGAATAGGTATCCGTTACCCAGGATCAACGATCTGTTCGACCAACTTCAAGGGGCAAGCTACTTCTCTAAGATTGATCTGAGATCAGGTTATCACCAACTGAAGGTTAGAGATGAAGACGTACACAAGACTGCATTTAGGACTCGTTATGGTCATTACGAGTTCCTAGTGATGCCTTTCGGGCTCACCAATGCACCATCGGCATTCATGGATCTCATGAACCGTGTCTGCAAGCCATACTTAGACAAATTTGTCATCGTCTTCATAGACGACATTCTCATCTATTCGAAGAACCAAGCTGATCATGAAAGGCATCTTCGATGTATTCTTTCACTACTTCAACAGGAGAAGCTTTACGCTAAATTCTCTAAATGTGAATTCTGGCTTTGAGAAGTCCAATTCCTTGGACATATGGTTAGTGAGCGTGGTATTCAAGTGGATCCCGCCAAGGTGGAAGCTGTCATGAATTGGCAAGAGCCGAAGACGCCTACAGAAATTCGCAGTTTCTTAGGATTGGCAGGATATTACAGACGCTTTATTGAGAATTTTTCAAGGATTGCTGCACCCCTAACTTCTTTAACTAGAAAGAATGTTAAGTTTAACTGGGGTCCTAAGCAGTAGGAGTCCTTCGATATCCTTAAGCAGAAGCTAAGCAATGCACCTGTGTTGACATTGCCGGACGGAATAGAAGAGTTTGTTGTATACTATGATGCATCACACACCGGGATGGGTTGTGTGCTTATGCAAAAAGGCAAGGTTATTGCCTATGCTTCACGTCAGTTAAAGGTGCATGAAAAGAATTACACCACCCACGACTTGGAGTTAGGTGCCGTTGTATTTGCACTGAAGCTCTAGAGGCACTATTTATATGGCATTAAATTCGTGATCTATTCTGATCACAAGAGCCTCCAGCACCTGTTCAATCAAAAGGATTTGAACATGAGGCAACGACGGTGGATGGAGACTTTGAATGATTATGATTGTGAGATAAGATACCATCCTAGCAAGGCGAATGTAGTCGCCGATGCCTTGAGTCGGATAGAAAGAGTAAAGCCTATTAGAATCAATGCCAAGAGCATTGAGATAAAGAATAGCTTAAATGAAAGGTTGTTAGCTGCACAGAAGGAAGCTGTGCTGGAAGCTAACTATCCTAATGAAAAGCTAGGGGTGACTGAAGAACAGTTATTCTATGGAAAGGACGGAATTCTAAGGTTAAATGGACGAATATGGGTTCCATTTTATGGGGGACTACGAGATGTTATCCTCCAGGAAGCCATCAGTTCCAAATACTCCGTTCATCCTGGAGCTGACAACATGTACCAGGATTTGAAGGCAAATTTTTGGTGGATAGGCTTGAAGAAGTCTATAGCCACCTATGTAGCAAAATGTTTGACTTGTGCGCAAGTCAAAGCTGAACATCAGAAGCCGTCAGGGTTGTTACAACAACCTGAACTTCCCGAGTGGAAGTGGGAAATGGTGATAATGGATTTCATCACTAAGCTCCCAAAGACAAGGAAAGGAAACGATACGATATGGGTAATAGTTGATAGACTGACTAAGTCTGCACATTTCCTACCCATTAAGGAGACTTATAGCTCCGACATGTTAGCCCAATTGTACGTAGATAAGATTGTATCTCTACATGGCATACCTGTGTCTATTATCTCTGACAGAGATACCAGATACACGTCACATTTTTGGAAAAGTTTCCAACAATCTTTGGGCACGCGCTTAAACTTCAGTAAAGCTTACCATCCTCAGACGGACGGACAGAGTGAGCGTACAATCCAGACTTTGGAAGACATGCTTCGTGCATGTGTGATTGACTTAGGTGGTAGTTGGGACAACCACCTACCATTAGTCGAGTTCTCATATAACAATAGCTACCATAAGAGCATTAAGGCCGCACCTTTTGAAGCCTTGTATGGTAGAAAGTGCAGAACGCCCGTTTGTTGGGCGGAAGTTGGAGATGTCCAGATGACAGGACCTGAAATAATATTTGAAACGACGGACAAGATTGTTCAAATTCGTGACCGTTTGAAAGCTGCCCGAGATAGGCAGAAAAGCTACGCAGATTTGAAGCGTAAACCTTTTAACTTCGAGGTAGGTGACAAGGTATTGCTTAAAGTATCACCCTGGAAGGGAGTAATGTGATTTGGTAAGAAAGGCAAGTTAAGCCCGAGATACATTGGGCCCTTCGAGATAATCGAACGTGTCGGATCGGTTGCCTATAAATTAAACTTACCGGAAGAGCTCAGTGTTATCCACAATGTGTTCCACATCTGCAATCTAAAGAAATGTTTCGCTGATGAATCGCTAGTTATACCGCATACAGATGTGCACATAGATGAGAGCTTGAAGTTTGTTGAAAAACCTGTGTCGATCGAGGATCGACAGGTGAAGAAGCTTCGAAGGAAGTATATACCGATTGTAAAGGTTAAATGGGATGCCCGTAGAGGTCCCGAGTACACGTGGGAGGTAGAGTCCACGATGAAAGAAAAGTACCCTCATTTGTTTCAGTAAATCTCGAGGTCGAGATTTCTTTTAAGGGGGTGAGGATGTGACACCTCGAAAATTTGCGTCCACTATAATGTATTGACACGTGTCATAAGCTTGAACGTGTTAAAGAATACTATAGAGGGACTAAAGTTGACAAACATAGAAAGTATGTGAATTCAAAGGTTCAAAATGTCAACAAGGGATAAATATACTTTACAGTAACCCTACATGATGCTCGTACCTTCAAACGAATGAATCATGGATCATACAGAACGAAATGTGGAAGAAAGTGAGAGATTACAAGCTACAGGGGTTAAATGTGTCAACATGTTTAAGTTGTACCTCTGAGTGACCCTTTAACAAACCCGAGGCTTTGTAACGGTAAAATATGTTCACTAGAATGCACGATATAAATTTCATCAAGTTCCGTTATAAAATGAGAAAGTTATGATCGATTTCGTACATGAGGGGTTAAAAGCGTCAACATTGAAAGTTAGGACTTTTCGGGTAGTAATAAACTAACCGAGGGCTTAACAAAGCGGGTAAAAGTCACGAGGCCCTTATACGTAAATAAGAGAGGCCCAAAGTGTAAAGTTACCCCTTCGAAACGCCAAGAGCCAACTGCAATTATGTAAAAAGATTTGAAAAATCTTACAGCAGGCCTCAGGCGGGCCGCGTAAGAGTTGCCGTAAGGCTTATGCGGGCCGCGTGGACAGTGAAAGATATGGGCTCTGACAGGAAGATTCAGGCGGGCCGCGTCAGCCTCCCAGATACAGAAAATGCGGACAAAAGCACTGTTTGGTGTTTTAACCGACTTAGAAGCCATTATTAACAGCATGGGCGCCCCCTAGACGACCCCTAGACCTCAGGGACACATGTTGATGATCTGGTTACACTTGTAGACTTAGTTGTCAAGGATCTAAGGTGTTTGGATTACTATATAAAGGCCTTGTATGCACAGATTGTAACCACACCTCATTCCTTCACTTCTGATCATTTCTGGAGCTCAAGTGTTCTTTCTAAGCATCTCTGGTCGTGCATAGGACTTCAGTAAGTGTGCTTAACCTTTCTTAGTTTAGTTTTTGCTTAGTTTTAGCTTAAAAGTCAATCCGTCGTAATTAACGATTGACTTAACGATTAATCACAAATGGTCCAGTGATTAGTCGAATCAAAGGTAGTTATATGTTGGTAATTATGTGAGCATTAAACCCTTAAAAGGGCACCCTCTGATTCCCACTCTAGCTAGTCCAAATGTCGGGTCAAAGTTGCTTAGAAAAAGTAAACAGAATGCTAATTTTCGATTTAATGCATAATTAACAATGTAGATGGCATGTAACCTGTTTTATCACTCATATAACTTGATAAGAAGTATTATAACTGGTCTAAGCTTGTTTGATCCGACCATTTACTGTTTTGACCCGGTTCGGAATCGAAAGTCGCAAAACTTTGACTTCAGTTCTGACCCGTTTTGGTATGACTTAGATATGCCTTAGGACTCTCTTAGGACCAGGTTACATGATGGTATAACCCTCTGTGGCTGGTTCGTAGTTTGTCCGAGTCGTTTGCACATTTTCCGTTATATGCTTAAAGTTGACCATAATGCCCTTTTTACCTTAAAACGAGAATTTTGGATATCTGAAAGGACAATAACTTTAGTTGCTGATTTCTAAACATGTCCCTAAAATTTCATGTCAATCCGAGGTCTAGAATAGGAGTTATGCTAAATAGCGCAATTAAGAAAACTTTAGTAATTAAACAGCGCAATTAGCATAAAGCCTATCTAAACCTGAATTTCGACACCAAACCTTTTACACACTGATGTAAAATAATATTTTGGGATTTTTAAAGATTTTTAATTATTTTTAACCTGCTCATAACCTGCGGTTACGGCATTGATTCGGTAAATACCGAATATACCCTTTTCGGACCTAAAATGAGTTCTACATGGTATTTTGACCCGAATCCAAGTGCTACTGATTTCATATAATAAATAAAGTATTTTGAACTTTATAACCTGGCCGGAAAACTCAGATTTCCTGTATAACCCGGAAATCTCTTTTATAATCTTTAAAACGACCAAAATACCCCTTCGGGGCGTATATTGGGATTAAACTCGTTATGGGCATAATGGAAGATATCCTACTGATATCACAACCTCTTTAGAGCATATTAACTTAGGAAACCTGTGTAGGACTCTTACGGTTACCCGTCACGCTATTTACGCGTTCGGTTCGGTTTATGTAACTAGTTTACATAAATTAGCCGAAACGGGCCAAACCTTGTCGTTTTTATCTCAAAATCCAGAATGTGATTGGATTACCCATATTAAACAAGTCTTCAAACTTGTCAGGTCTAAATCGCATTTTATTCCGGTCTTCGCTTAATCGTGCGTTCGAACCGTATCTTTCGTTAAAACTAACCGGTCTAAGTTTAAACTTAATCAAAGACCCGTTAGGATTCTAATAGGTTATTATAAACCTTCATTCCAGAATAGGAGACCCGGTAAAAGCTACTTGCATTAGCTGTTGTGAATTATACTTGCAAAGGTAAATACTTTTAACTTATTTCCCTATACGGGCTTGGGGTACAGTATATAGAATACCGCTTGGTCGGGCATTTGACCTTAATCGATTAGTGGTTAAGTATTGTCAAGATGACCCGTTAAAAATTTGATTTGGTTGCTTAAAGCCTTTGGGGGGTTAATGACCATGTCCCGGATATCCTTGGCATCATCTTACGAGATGGCCACGACCTAAGCACGGGGTGTAGGCGTACACCTGACAGCTGCATATGAAAAATGGTATCTCACTTAAGGATTAACCCTGTGGGTATTATACCTGTGGTGTGTCTATTAGTCTTTAACCCGGTCTACGGAACGCAAAGAAACAGGTAATTCGTTTACAAGTATTATATTAAAATAATTATCCCAAGTTATAAAAGTTTGCGCTACGTGCATTCAAATCAATTTTATTAAATCTTTTACAAAAGTGTCGGTTGAATGTATTTACCAGTGTAAACTGACGTATTTTGCCAAAAAGGTTAACTGCAGGTACTAAATGAACTAGGCTGGCTTTCTCCAAGCGTCCACAATAAGTCTCGCAAGCTTGGACGTCAAGCTGTTGAACAATGTTTCTAATTATTTTTGATCCCCTATGGATTATTTTCAACTATTTGTGATACATGATATTACAATAACGTTCAGTTGAAATATCTCTATCTTTTGCTTCCGCTGTGCATTTATATATTGTGTTGTTTGACTGTATTGTTGCCAACTACATCACGGTAATCCCCCACCGGGCCAACCGGTGAAACGTGTGGAATTCGGGGTGTGACAGTTGTGTTCTTATGCAACGAGACAAGGTTATAGCTTACGCTTCTCGTCAGCTCAAAATCCACGAGAAGAACTACACAACCCATGATCTCGAGCTAGGCGCGGTTGTTTTTGCATTAAAGATTTGGCGACACTACCTGTATGGTACAAAGTGTACGATCTTCACCGATCATGGGAGCCTACAATACATCTTTGATCAGAAAGAACTTAACATGCATCAACGCCGATGGGTAGAACTTCTCAACGATTACGACTGTGAGATTCGTTATCACCCAGGCAAAGCAAATGTCGTTGCTGATGCTCTCAGCAGACGGAGTTATTTGCTCAGCATTCGCGATACCCAAGCCCAATACGATCTCGAAACCCTTATTCGCGAAGCCCAGCATGCCTGTTTTAATGAACGCACTCTGAAGAAGGAACGAATCTATTACGATGGATCTTAGTTGGTGAGTAAATCGAATGGGATATTCCACTTCCTGGACCGAATTTGGATCCCTAAGCGGACCGATTTGCGACAGATTTTGATGGACGAAGCCCACAAATCTCGGTATTCTATTTATCCCGGTGCCGACAAAATGTACCAGGATCTTCGCTACAAGTACCGGTGGCCGGGTATGAAAAGGGATATCGCTCTCTACGTTGGGAAGTGCCTGACATGTGCAAGGGTTAAGGCTGAACATCAAAGGCCATCTGGCTTGCTCGAGCAACCCCCAATCCCTATGTGGAAATGGGAGAGTATAAATATGGACTTCATAACCAAACTTCCGCATACGTCGTCAGGTCACGACAGCATTTGGGTTGTTGTTGATCGTCTAACCAAATCCGCCCACTTTTTGCCAATACGGGAAGACTACAAGGTAGAACGATTAGCCCGAATCTACACTGGCGAGATCATTTGTAATCATGGAACGCCTCGTGACATCATCTCTGACCGTGATGCTCGGTTTACCTCGCGATTGTGGGAAACGTTTCAAATTGCTCTTGGTACTACGCTTAACCTGAGTACCGCATTCCATCCTCAACCCGACGGCCAAACTGAAAGAACGATTCTTACTCTTGAAGATATGCTCCGATCGTGTGTTATAGACTTCGGTGGTAATTGGGATAAATACCTGCCGTTAGTCGAATTCTCGTATAACAACAGTTATCATACCAGCATCCAAATGGCACCATTCGATGCTTTATATGGGAGAAGATGTCGATCGCCTATTGTATGGCACGAGATCGGTCACTCGCAATTAACCGGTCCCGAGCTATTGCAAGAAACGACTGACAAAGTCCTCCAAATTCGAGACAACTTGTTGAAAGCTCGAAGTCGACAGAAAAGTTACGCCGATAGACGACGCAAGCCCCTTGAATTTGACGTTGGCAACTACGTACTCCTAAAGGTATCACCTTGGAAGGGTGTGGTTAGATTCGGCAAGAAAGGGAAACTAGCACCTCGATACGTTGGACCTTTTAAGATTCTGGAAAGGATCGGAAAAGTCGCCTACAGACTCGAACTACCGGAGGAACTCAGTAATGTCCACCCGACTTTCCACGTGTCAAACCTCCGAAAGTGCCTGGCTGAGCATGATATAATTGTACCTCTCGATTACCTCCAAATAATCGAAACACTACACTTCGTGGAGAAGCCTGTCAAAATCATGGATCGCCAAACCAAGCAGCTCAGACGCTCGCGCATTCCTATTGTGAAAGTCCGATGGGAAGGCAAACGAGGCACATAGTTCACTTGGGAACTCGAAAGAGACATGAAGGCAAAGTATCCGCAATTGTTTGTTACGGCTTCAGCCTAATTTCGGGACGAAATTCCCTAAACTAGGGGAGGCTGTAACACCCCACTGTTTCGAAAGTCAAAGTCAAAGTCAAGATTGAAGTCAAAGGAAGAAAAGATTGCTAATTGCAATCTGTCTCTCCTTGCTCAATTCCTGTTTTGACTTCTTTGACTGTATATGGCCTATTTTATGTTACATTAGTTGTATTATGTGGAGTAATTAATTATAATCGCAGTAATCGAAGTATATTTATCGATACGAATCGCTTTACGACTGTGAATAATAGGAAGTAACAATGCGATAAAGTCAATTAAACGCTAATCAATCTAATCTAATCGGCATCGCGCTCGCAAACTCGAATTACGCATTTTTGTGATTATTGTACGTGTGTGTGTGCCATATGTGTTACTTGTGCATGTTTATTTACGTTATGTGGTAATTAATCGAATCGCAGTCGAATCAAATCGCAAATCGAATACGAACTAAGGATGATTATATGTTAATATAGTATGATAATTGGTGGAGAAGAGATAGTGCGAGATACGAGTGGTTGGGATTAAAAGTAATTTGAATAGGAAACTCTATCGCATTCGAATCGCTCGCAATCGAAATCGAAATATCAAGAATCGTCGCGCCGCGCACTCGAACCAGATGCCAGCCGGCCAGATCGCCATCCGACCGGGCTGCCATCCTGTCGATGTGTCATCCGACCGACCTGTCATCCGGGTGTGGTGTCATCCGACCGACCCACACTTTCCTCTTTTGGAATCCTATAAATACCCATGTCATTTTCATACTTTCTACTTTTGGAAATCCTCTGTCCGAGCAGCACGTGTTCTTCACCTTTTCTTCGATTTCTCTCAAACCAGGTAAGATCTCTCCCTAAACCTTGTACTATCTTGATCTACACGCACTTCTACACCTTTTTATCTTTTAAATCTTCACTTTTAACCATGAAATCACGAAGATTCAAGGGTTCTTGGATGATGTCATCATGTGTTCTTGAAGAACTTCATGTTTTGGCTCCAATCTTTCGAGAACAACTTGAATTTCACTGATTTCCACATAAATAAACAAAGATCTTTCATAGATCCAAACATATTCACGGTAAAAAGGGGTTGAAGGAAGTTTTTTCAAAATTTCTTTCAACTCTTTTACACTTAACGCATGCAAACCGATAGGATCGGATCTCGTTCTAACCTCTACTTGTTCTTAGTAATATGTTGGCTCGAGACCAGAATCCTATCCACGAAACCACCGATTTCGTGTTAATCAAGGACGACCGACTTGAACCGGTTAACTGGTTGCACGTTGGGTGATTCCTGTTTGGTCAGGTTACCAGGTTCGAGATGGGGTTCTGTTGGTTGACACGTTGTCAAAGCGTTTCGATAAAAGTACAAACGATCAAAGCGAGCAAGTGAAAGACGAACGGAACGACCAGCATGGAGTGACTATCCGACCGGACTACTGTCCGACCGGACAACCATCCGAGCGACCGGCCGCCGGAACGACCGACACTTTGGGTCCCACACTTAATCAACCTCATTTAAGTTAAGTATTGGCGAATTGTTGTCCGATCGGACTACCATCCGACTGGATTACTCTTCGGATCATGAGATACTTGACTTTAACAGTTAATCGATTTTTCAACATGTTCAATGCACTAGTGATGCCACCCGACCGGACTGCTGTCCGATCGAGTGACAACCTGCTGTGAACTTGTTCTCACTGAAGTGTCAACCTATCGGATTACCGTCCGATCGGACTACCATCTGGTCGACTGACCTGAAAAGGTAGAGATACTTCAATGTTTTCAAATGCTACAACAAAAACTTCAAAAGTCAAACCATCATACACAAACACATCCTTCTCATAGGAAGAAACAATCTACTCGAATAGTCATCCGACCGGACTACTGTCCGACCGGATAATCATCCGAACGGATTATCATCCGCACGAATTGGCCGTCCGATCGGATTACCATCCGACCGAACTACCATTCGACCCCTCAACACTTGTGTTTGTTTTACGCGTCACTTACGTTTATGCTATCGAACAATTCAGGCTAACCTTACTCTCAAGCGCTCCCTTCAATCCATCAACCGCTGTGAGTATACTCGATCCCTTTTTGCTTTATGCACTTTTGGGTGTTACATACGTTACTTATACAAAATCACAATCGAACATACTACGCAGTACTTTAAACGCTAACCGTTACTGCATGTATTACGTGACTAAATGAATGCTTGTTGTTATGTTTACACGTGGAATGCTGTCTACCTGCCTTAACGACGATAGTACTATAGTTTGGACTCAGCACCCGTTCACACCGGGGTTGTTAAGGACAATTGTTTGCATGGATTACGGTGGTGATCATGTATTACAAACTGCCTTGGGCAGTCAACCCACAGTCATTGGTATCGACAGATCCATGTCGATAATTAACATGCTTCGTTTTCCTCTGTGTACGTGTGTACGTGCTGGTTAAGCGTAAACTATTTCGAACTCTATATGCTACTATCAAACTTGTATGCTCACCTTTATACTATGTGTATTGACTTTTATTTTAACGTATGTGACAGGTAATTAGGACACTTACTGCTAGGAATGCGAGGCTATAATAAGTTTCCGAGGCCAACAAATAGTTGTCTGTACTAACGTAACCAAGAGTCTCTAGAAGCAGATAAACAATTGCTCTATTTGAAAAATCTGAGTTGTCGGAATAGAACTATTCGCCTAGAATTTGTCTGTAATAATTTGTTTACCTTTTGAGGCATGGTATGGGACATGTTACTTTAAATTGATTGGTAATGATAATTGTTATGGAAACTTCTGGACAATCTGTTTCGCTCAGTGCCATGCCCCGATGATTTCACCATCGGTTGGGGTGTGACATTGTAATGCCCTAACACGTTTTAACCTAAGATTCGTAGCGGAAACTACATACCTAAAATTTCCTTCATGATATTCTTTCTTTCACTTAAATACATTAATCTCTTTTTATAAATTAATCCAAAAACTAACATACATGTCTCAATCTAAGTGACTACGTACACACCCACATACAATCCGTGTCTTGTCTCGATCTTCAACCGCGTACACTTCTAGATGAAACATCCAAACATGTGTAGCCTGCAGTCACCACATTCAAACACATTATTAGCAACCGATGACATAATACAAAAATCTTAACAAAAGCATAATAGCACGTCAACATATCATGCTTTTTCTTATACTAGCCCCTTCATCCATCCATTCGATTACTCGCATCGGATTGTGGAGTCAACCTTCACTTCCTTTGTTAACATGCCTATACTTCACATTAATTCTCAATAGAAAAACGATTAGTACATTAGCTTCCATTTATATGAACATGTCCTCAAATACACATAACTCATCTTATTCATTCAAGCATAATTTCATTATGTAAGTTCCCTTTTCTTACCCAAACCGAATCGAATCTCTTTCTTAACCACTTCCAACCCATTCCATTAAAACTTAACTTAGTGATAGCATTGATTCATATCTTCTTACATTGCATTCAACAATTAACATATATCATAAATACATTACCAAACTAAAGGATAAGTTCAGAGTTCACTTACCTTGCGCATCCGTATTTTTGTTCGCTTACTTGATTGAGTCTTCTTAGCCCGTTAGCCTTCAACGCTCCCATCCATCTTGACATGATTCCTATACACTCATGTCATTACATTCACATTCTTATTAGCATATATGCTCATACATATGAACAACCATATCAAATTCATATCTAACATATGACCTACATAAAGCATACTCAACATCATTAATCCATTTAAAAAAGCATAAAGTATACTCGACATCATCCCTAGATAAACTTCACATGAAGTATATCTATTTACCCATTACTTGCATACAATTTCACTTATTATTGTCTTTTAGACATTTCATCAAACACTTGGTGTGCGTACTACTTCCTAAGCATAATGTACAAGTATTTCATGTTTTTCTTCCTAGTTATCACTTTCATTCATCAATACAAGTAAACATCATACAAATTATATACCATACTCAATCTATATACATGCACACATCACATACTACACATTTTCACAATCAATTTCATACCCTTTCATGAATTAGACATAAACCCACTTAGCTAGGTGTAGTAAATCATCAAAATACTCAATTTATAGCAATTTACTCAAAATCTTCACTTAGGGTTCGTTCCTAAGCAAGCATACATTGTTAATTTGGCCATAACCTAAACAATTCATACATAGATCACTACTTTTGATGTTCATCAAGATTTCTCAACTTCATTAAACATCAAAATTCAACATACCTTATGATCCCCTAGCTTAGGTGATCGTTAATTCATGTTCCTTCTTGAATTTGAGCCTCGATTCATCCTTCAATTGGTTGATATATGATGAACTAGGGTTTGGCTCTCTAGAGCCTTCCCTTGATCACGTACAGAACACACACGAAGTGTGTGTGTGTGTGTGTGTGTGTTATTTTCATTTAACATAACAACTTTCAAGTTATCCCACTTTGGTCCCTCATGTTTCGTTTTAATAAAATAAGGCTACAACTCTTCGCTTACTACTAACGAGACCAATAATCAACTAGGTTAATTATTCCTAGTTATTCCTCATTTTTCAGGTTAACTTTTCTCATTAACGGTACCTTACCCGTTTCTTAATAGTAACCGGGTCTAAATTACCAAACCCGTTTTTGGGGTGTTACAGACATGCTCATCATTCTCGTAAACATATATTTATTTCACTAAAAAATACGCATATTAGGACTCTTTATGCATTCAAATATTTATTTATACCTTCACTTTACTTGAGTTACACTAATATACATGATTTATAATTAATTTATGTAAATAATACAAGTTATAACATAAAATAACCAACAATACAAGTGCAAGGACTAAAAATGAAAATTTTCATCTCCCCAACCACTTTTTTTAATGTCCTAACCTCCAACCAATGCATTTAATATCCATCCTAACTCCCAATCACCTCCATTTACCCGAATAATACCCGAAAGTATCATATTATAGATTTCCACATATATAAACTTAGTACCTGTACTTATTACCTTCTCTATAGTCATTTGTGGATATGTATTTGGCAGGTACTTAGTGAACAAATAACTTGTTTTTGAGCATGTATATTGGATATGGAAGCTATCACCCTTTATTACGTGGATGTTTATGCAATTATGTGGTCTTGATACAATTACTCAATTAAGTAATCATTTTGATTTAGTTTGGTATATTAGGTAGTTATTAATCATATTTTCATTTGTTATAGTCATTAAAATAGTAAATTATATAAACATCAAACTGAAAATTACACATTTGTCCCAACGGGTATATTTATGAAATTAACGGGTATACCCACGGGTATACCCGATACCCGCGGGTATGCCCGATACCCGATGGGTAATTACCCGACAAATACCCGACGGGTAACGGGCCGGGTATGGGACAAAGAATTACAACCGGGTACGGGCCTGGGATTACTAATACCCGGCCCAAGCCCGAACCATTGCCATTCCTACACCAGATCCATATATTAGAAATATATCCTTAGTCCTTCTAAGGTATTTCAATATATTTTTAACAGTCACCCAATTACAGTTACTTGCTGGTATCTTTTCGTCATGCTTAATGCGCATGACATGTCCGGTCTAGTACATATCATTACATACATAATGAATCCTATACCAGATGCATATGGGATTCCTTTCATTCTTTCTTGCTCATCCTTTGAGCTTTGACATTGAAACGCATTCAATATTGTCCCCTCTTTGAATAGGTACCAAACCATTCATAGAGTTCTCTATCTTGAACCTTTTCAAGACTGTCAATGTATGCACTTTGGTTTAAACCTATCAAGCGCCTTGATCTATCCCTATAGATCTTTATTTCCAAAATATAGGCGACTTCACCATAATCCTTAATGGAAAAACAACTTCCAAGCCAGGCTTTTACACCTACCATGGTTGGAATATCATTTCCATATAGTAGAATGTCATCGACATACAATACTAAGAAAGTAATAATGCTCCCACTAGCTTTCTTATACACACAAGTTTCAACGACGTTCTTGATGAATCCATATTCCCTAATCTCTTCATCAAGACAGTGATTCTGGCCTTTAGATGCTTGTTTCAATCCATAGATTGATATCTTTAACTTGCATACTTTGTTAGGATGTTTTGGATCAACAAAACTTTCAGGTTGAACCATATAGACATCTTCCTTAAGATATCTATTAAGGAAAGCCGTTTTGACATCGATTTGCCAAATCTCATAATCATATTATGGAGGTATGGCAAATAATATCCTAATCGACTTTAGCATCGCCACAGGCGAGAAGGTCTCATCACAGTCAACCCCTTGAGTTTGATTGAAACCTTTTGCTACAAGTCTCGCTTTATAAGTATCCAACTTACCATGCATATCAGTTTTCTTCTTGAAAATCCTCTTACTTCCAACTACTTTGGAGTTAAGAGGTTGCACAACCAATTCTCATACTTGGTTGTTATACATGGATTGCATCTCTACGTTCATGGCTTCAAGCCATTTGTCACAATCAGATTTTAACATTGGATCATGGTATGTGGTAGGTTCACTCGAATCTACCACGTAGCATCCATCCATGAAAAATCCATATCTTTCAGGTGGACTACTAATTCTACCAGATCTACGAACGTTTTGTGTGTATTGATCAACCACTTGATCGTTTTTCAACAACCTCGTGTTGAGTGCTAGTATCAACCAAACGTGTATCGGCTGGTGGTTCTTGATCCTCATCAAGTTCCATTGTTCTACTAATTCCTTCCACAAGGAACTTAGCTTCCAAGAACTCAGCTTTTCGAGCAACAAATACCTTTTGCTCCGTTGGATTGTAGAGTTAATATCCTATACCATCTTTAGGATATCCTACAAAGATACACTTTAGTGGATGGTATTTCCAATTTGTTTGAGGTGTATAGCTTAACATAAGCTTCACAACCCATACCTTTAAATATAATAATGATGGAGTCCTTCCATGCTATATTTTTAAAGGTGTCGTATCCACTTTCTTGGCTGGGGCCATACGGGCCGTGGAGAGCAAAGCGTAACCCCAAAACGATAGAGATAATGTGCTCCTAGCCATCATAGATCGAACCATATCCAAATAGAGTTTGATTCCTCCTCTATCGGAGCGAAGAACTTTGATTGAGTTGGTTTTGTACTTCACCTTTTGAAGGCTTTTAACGTTTCAAAACTTCAACTTTGTGTCTCAGCAAGTACATATAACCATAACTACTATAGTTGTTGGTAAAAGGTAATGAAGTATCTCTCACCATTCCTAATCATTGGCTTAAAAGGATCACATACATCCGAATGTATGATACCTAATAAATCTTTTGCCCTTTCCCATTAAAGGGTTTCTTAGTCATCTTACCTTGTAAACAAGATTTACATGTATCAAATGAACCAACTTCACTTGTCTCCAAAAGACCATTCTTTCGAAGTGTTTACATGTGACATCTGTTTATATGACTAAGGAGATAATGCTAAAGATAGGTCTTACTCAAATTCATTTTTAGTTTCATGGTGATTGCTTGGTACATTGAACTATCAAATGATGTATTATTATGAACCAATTCATAAATAACATTTGAAAGCATAGCTTTAAAGTAAAACATGTCATTCATTGAAATATAAATGTCATTGTTTACAAACTTTAAATCAGAACATATTGTCTCAAAAGGGAAACTTAAATAATGTTCCTAGTCAAACTAGGAGCATTCAAAACATTTTTAAAACTATTTCCAAACCATTTGGAAGTTTAAAAACATAGTCTCCTTTCTTGTAATGCTTATTTCTTTTGAACTCTTGCAACGGATTGCAAATATGAGTTCCACATCCGGTATCTAATACCCATGTGTTTGAAGAAATAACATTAAAGTTAATATGTATCATAAAGATTGTACCTGAGGTTTGCCTAGCATCCATCTTGTTTTTCAACTCTTTGAGATAGGTTGGACAATTCCTATTTAAATGTCCTATCTCACCATACTCAAAGCACGGATCGTTCGTGGCAACCTTTGCCTTCTTTTCTATCGGTTTTGGTGGTTCCGCTTTAGTCTTTATTTTTCTTTTCCCTTTGAGTTGCCCCTTTCATTTGCAACACTTGCCTTGGTGTTGGGGTGATGCCCTTTCCTTTGCCACCCTCATTGATCGTTAGAATGGATAAAGCCCTTTTACCCATATTGAGCTTTTCGAGGTGATCAATGTGGCTTTTCATCTTAAAAATACAAGATGAGACCGATTGGGTTTCCTCCATTCGACATGCATGAAGTGCTCGAACCGTTTCGAAGCGTTCTACCCTTGCTTATTGTAGGAACAATTCCTTCAATTGGGTAATCATGTCGTGCGCCCATGATGTTCAAAATCCTTTTGAATCTCGGGAATTATAATTCCCAACATGAGGCAAGAGGCTTGCATAGAATCCTTGGTATTCTTAATCCAATCATCATAGGCATCCTCATCTTCCATAAGATGATCATCGGGATTAGGATCGTTCAACACATATGATATCTTCTCTTACTTGAGAATGATTCTTAAGTTTTGATATTAATCCATGAAGTGTTATGATTGAGACGATCCTTTTCAAGGATTGTTCTTAGTGATAGGGTACGGACGGTTTGGGTAATATTGTTAGCGGCCATCTACAAAATTTTACAAGGTTCAATTTTAGTATTTTCGATATCATTATATTTTAATCATTAATACCCTTTTATGTCTCAAAGACAATTAATAATTAAAATTTAGAATCCAACGTTACATTTAAATATTGGTTAGGTGACCTTTATCCCTCTATTTAAATTAACAAGGTAGTCAACGTTTGACAATTGCAACCCTTTGCAACTTCTAGCCATATAGGATCGTTTAAACATCTTTATGTTTAGTTGGCATGCTTAATCCCATCAACACCTTTTGTTCGCCATGCTTCGGTGACCCTAAGTTCATGGTTTCCAAATCAAGTCATTCAACTTACACACCCGTGTGAGTTTATACACATAAGTGGTTAGGTGACCTTTATCCCACAAACATGGTAAACCCACCTCGAATATTCAAGTTCCCTCAAATGTGGTTAGGTGACCTTTATCCCACAATAAGAGTTCCCAAGTGATTCTAGTGTTGTATAAAAGGATGGGGTTTGACTCGTTTTATAAAAGGGATTTTTGAGTTTTTCAAAATTCTAGTTTAGAAAACTTTATGTACCATACATTTGCATGCATTCAAATTCTTGGTACTTTTGTAAAAACCAATTTTCAAGGTTCTTTTAATAAAATCCATTTTATTATAAAATCATTAATTTTTAATAATCTTTTATTAACCAATTTTAATGATTTTTAAAGAACCATTTTAAGCTTGTTGTTGATTATTAGTTTGTTAAGCATGCATATCCAAATATCATTCAAACAATAAAATAAGCAACCACAACACACATATCAAAAAAGTGCATAACCATAGCCAACTATTTTGACCACACTTGTTAGCCGAAACAAGTGTGTCAAAAGGTCCTTCCTAAGGGTGAATATTGACACAAATAATGTGTCGTTGAACTCCCACTTGATCCCGCATCCAAATGCTTCAAGTCTCCTTGTGTTGTGATTTCTTCACATTCTTTGGGCTTCCAAATGTCTTTTATATTCAGCTCCAAACTCCTTTGAACTTCAAAAATGTGTTTTGGGTATCGGGCTAAAATCCCGTTAAGAACTATGAAGTCCTTTAGGCCCGAAATTAGCCAAAACCAAAACCACATTTTTGTGTGCATCTTCTTTTACAAAAAAAAAAAAATATATATCCTAATACATTTTTTCTAGTAAAATAAAATGCACCTAATCTATTTATTTTACATACCAAATGAAAATAAATAAATTACATAACTTTACAAATAGAAGAACAAAGATAATAATTATTACAACCTTTGAAATAATTAAATATAAATCATAACACAATCATTCAACATATTCACACAAGGTCATGGCTAGGTTATGAACACCAAAATATATATCCAAAATTCAAGAAGCAAAAATGGTTTCCTTTTTACAACCTATTTTTCGGTCAAGAATGAAAAAACAGAAAAAGTGGGTTTTTGTCCAAACAAAACAATCATCCAAATGACATAATTTTTCAAGATACTTTTATACATGTATGAAAATAATCTTGAAAAACAAAAGGATAATCATATATAAAATTTCAGCCAAAGGGTTTTAACCAAACCCGAAACCCGAAAATTTCGTATCCTATGAAGCATGCACTCATATAAGCGGCTCTAGATGCCATTGTTGGGTTTTTCACATGTTTATCAAAGTGATTTCATTTGTATGAAATAAAAACACAGTGGAATATTTATTTAAAAACATGTTACTTTTATGATATAAAACCCTTTTTATATGCAAAACCCAATACCCGGATCCATGTACGAACATGCATGCTATCAAAAATTAAAAGACAACCATAGAGTGTTTAAAATCCTACCTTCCAAGGAGTAAAGGATATGAAGAAGATGATGCTTCTTGAACGGTTGCCTTCGAGTGTAGAAGACTTCAAGCTTGTATACCCCAAGCCTTCCAACAAACACCTTAAGTATAGCTAGGATTTCTACACTTATGAACTCAAAATTGAAACCCTCTTGAAACCATCATATGGCCGAAAATTAGAGGGACTATTTTGAGTTCTTGCACTTGATTTTTCAAACTTGAAAAGCCCTCTTGATCAATCACACCTTGGCCGATTTTTAGAGAGTATTTTTTCAAGTCTTACACTTGAAAAATTATCTCCTAAATTGGCACTATCTTGGCCGAAAATTATATAGAGTTTTTCTAGTTCTTCATGTTATTATTTGTCTTACAAATGTTTATAAAAGTTGTGAGAATCTTGCCACCAAAAAGACCCAATGAGAGAGCCTCTAACACATGTATTTGCATGCAATGCTATTAGACCACCCTTGTCTTGGGAAGAGGGGGGGGGGCACCCCTTTTATTTTAAAAAAATAAATTTTCTTTTTTAAAAAAAAATAAGTCTTGTATATATATATATATATATATATATATATATATATTTTATAACATTTATAAAATATAACATATCATATTGCAAGACTTTATGCAATATCTCACAACCTTTTAAAATGTTATTTAACCAATTAAATAACAAAATAAAATATTCTCTCAAAATAAATTATCCATATAATTTATTTGTTTGTCAAGTGCAATTATTTAGAAAACCAATTTCTAAATATTCTAAGTGTTAATATTTATTTGTTTGATCATATCACAAATAAATATTATAAGTGTTTGTCTAGCTTGTTATTGGGTATGACTCGACTTGGATCATAACGTACTAGCCACATCAATTTAATATGTGTCTTGGGCATACAGAGTCCAACAATATCCGTATCGTATTCGTATTTCACTTCCAGCTTCGTAATTCGAAACGTTGATCGTAATAAAACATGAGCATTTTATACGGGCTATACCTTGATTATCCGTACTTGTTTTACATTCGACTTATTCACATACTTGATACTTGCTCATCATTCTCGTAAACACATACTTATTTCATGAAAAAATACGTGTTTTAGAACTCTTTATGTATTCAAATACTTATTTATACATTCACTTTACTTGAGTTACACTTATATACATGATTTATACTTAATTTTATGTAAATAATACAAGTTATAGCATAAAATAACTAACAATACAAGTGTAAGGACTAAAAATGAAAATTTTCATCTCCCCAACCACTTTTTTTTAATGTCCTAACCTCCAAACAACTCATTTAATACCCCTCCTAACTCCCAATCACCTTCATTTAAACCCCAACCACTTAACCCTCTTATAAATACCAACTCTAACACCTTCTAAACACTTGCCCCAATTCCAAATTATTTCCAGACCCTTTCAAATCTCCAAGATTTTCAATTTTGGGAAAAAAGTTCAAGAACAAAAACTGGTAACTTTGGTGTTCCAACAACTCAAGACTCGTCAAACTCTCTAAGTGGAAATTTCTTCGCAAACCGTGAGTATACTCGATGCCCTATGTAACGTTTTACACTTTTTGGGTACAACATGTTTACATATACAAAAACACACTCAACATACGTACTTTTATGCAATCATATATACAAACAATCCAATACATGTTTACTATTATGTTACGCTTGATTCGTATTTTCTGGGTTTGTTCGTTTTATGATAAACTTGTCATTAACTTCGTACGAGCCTACCCTTAACATGTATAGCGCTATAGGAGTAACGCACCGACTGTGAACGTTGGGTTATGTTAAGGCATTTATTCATACTTGCCTTAAACTTTGGTTTGACTTGTTTGCCATGTGGATTGTTCATTTTATGCTTATAGTACACCAAACTTGTATACTCGCCAATACTTTTGTATTGAACTATACTTTAAAACATGTTGTAGGTTTATGATGATGCAGGGAACTTAGTAGGATGTCTAGAAACGCATTTTACACTTTAAATACTTGTTGTAATGTAATTCCTTTGTTTCAACTTGTTGTATTCTATTTCAAACAATGTATTTGATTCTTTTAGCAATGAAATGAAATTTATTATTAAATACTTGTCACATTAGTGTTATGAAGTGTCTTGCAATCTCGTTTCATCTCACTCCGATGTTTTCGCCATCGGTTGGGGTGTGACACTAATAATATGAAAACTGTGAGAACGGATGCTGGCAAAGCACCTTGTTAATGTATTAAACGCCATAAAAAACATTTGGTCTTATTGTAATCTTATGAAAATATTAATGAATCGTAATGAAATATTAACAACGCCACGAATGCCAAAAAATTGACCAGGGAAACGCTATAACGCCAAAAAAATTATCTATGTGACACAAAAAAAATTAATTCAACGTGACAGATCTAAGAAACAATAAAACGCCAAGTAGTTAATGAATATAATTAACGCCAAAATAATCTTAGACGCAAAAAATGAAGCAGCATGTTACGCAAAATTGGGAAATAAAAGAAGATTGAAAAGACAAAAAAACCCCTCATGCCCCTGATCATATCCCGCGCTACGTGTTGGGTCAGGATGCGTTCTCACCGTTCTCACACTTTAGGGAGTTTTCTCTTGATCCCGTTTCTATATAATTACTACCTTTTTGTGACCTTCAATGAAGAAAACGAAGAGTTTGATGAAGAAAATC